>NC_092639.1:63466599-63762599 GCF_039555335.1 Amphiura filiformis | reverse complement strand
CTTAAATATAGAGATATTTTGCTCCACAACGCCGTTTTCCCCAAAGAAATTGGACATTCCTAAGCGAAGATATTGAGTTCGTAAGTTATGGTATTACAAAATTGGAAATTGAGATATTAGCCTTTAAAAATATTATTGACAATGTTGAAAGTAGGAATTACCTTGAAAAATGTCTCAAAAAATACAAGATGCCAGTTACATTTCGGTCTGAAACTCTTAGACAATATTTTAAACATTAAAAACATTACAAATTAGCAACAAACCCAAATTGTGAAAAAATCACCCTCGGGCAGATTTTTGGCTATTTCTCCATTTACGATCCTGCCCAAAAGTGTCTCCTTTTGACATGACACGTCACATATAGACTTGTCAAAAAATGACTTTGACAATAACTATGACATATCTTGGTCATGCTCTCCACCAAATTTGAAAGTACTGAACCTAGGATACCAAGCAAAAATAATGACTTTTGATGCAAATATATGCCAGGTTGCAACTCAGTTGGAATCACTTGATTTAAGTACATCATCAGTGGGCTTTGGAACTAATATTACTTGTTCTACTCTTCTGACTCTTGTCTTATCTGAATGCACTGTCTACTTTAAATCTTGGGATGACATCTATGCCAACATGCCTGTTTTACAAGACCTGATCTTAAATGCACTTAGAATTTCCGAAGCGGCTGGTATATTGAATGTATTTCAAGCACCTCAGTTACAATACCTTAATTTGAATAGTAATCAAATTACGGTAATTGGTCAGAATCTTTTCAAGTTTTTTCCAAAGCTATCATATTTGGACTTAAGCAACAATAAGCTGACATTAATAAACAACATGGAGAAGATACGCAATATAAGAACACTGCTTCTTTATAGCAATGCAATTAAAAATGTCCCCAAAGCAATGCTATCACACGACCATCCTTACATGACCACACTGGATTTAAGTGATAATCAGTTTCATTGTGACTGCCAAGTGGAGGCATTAAGGAGCTGGATACTTACAGATTACATGGTTTATCTTCACAAGGACATTTTCAACAATTATCAATGCTTTTCGCCCGATTCAGAAAAAGATTTCAGCATCACACAAGTCAATTTAGATTGTGAATCACACCTGTGGAAATATATTTCAATTGGCATTGCTTGCGCTATAGTTTTACTAATTTCAGCCGTTATGATGGTGCATTATTGGTGGCATATTAAGTACATACGTTTCCTGCTTGTCAACAATAGACTAAACCAACAACATGTGCTTGTCAATGATGATGATGAAGATGATCATATCGATGATGATGAGAATGGCATCCCTCGATATGATACCTATGTGCCCTACCATCTAGAGGATGAAGATTGGGTAGATGGAGAACTTCTGCGCAATATTGAGGAAGGTAATGAACCTTTCCGACTTTGTCTGAGGCGTCGTGACATACGTGCTGGGAGACTTCTTTTTGCTGAAGTATCCCTCCATATGCAAAGAAGTCGCAAAATTCTTGTAATTCTCTCGCCACGATTTGTTGAGGACAATATGTGTTACTTTGAATTAAACATGGGACATCATAGAGTCATAGAAGAGAATCGCAATGCAATGATTTTTATCATTTTGGAGGATATTCCAGATAACAAAATGACTCTGTTGTTAAGACAATTATACTGTAGAGTACAATGCATTAAATGGCCAGGAGATGGGTATGGACAGTATTTGTTTTGGAGACGTGTTCGAGAGGAACTTAAGAGGCCTGTGCCTCTTGATCGCCGGTTTGCTGTTTAATATATTATGAATCTTAATTGGGGAATTAGTCCATGGGAAAGGAGAGCGAGGTGCCAGATTTGGAGTCCCAAGGGATGAGGGAATAAACGGGAACGGGAATGACTATCACGAAATGAACAAGATGAAACAGAAATTAAGTGCAACAATTTATTATGAATTTACGTTAAACTGATCAAAATACATAATGAGTGTGTTTTGATAATGAGTCTTACCAGAGTTACATCGCATCATAATAAGTATAATTGAATATGATTCACGTGCAAGACATGATGACAATATATTCGTCACCATGTTGACCAACCCAGAGAAGATGATAAAAGAGGAGGTCGCTCGCTGCCCACATCAAATAAATAATGTGTGCATCCGCCTATTGATGGAAACAATGATCTAATCCGATTGATCAACTAATACGATAAGTGGCTTTGCGAGTCACGACTGTCTAGCTCTAAACGACGCATGCCCGGATATCAATTTGTTACGTCAGTTGACCGCGAAATATAACTTCTGTATTGTTTGGCATGACTGTCTGCTAAGTTTGACCCGAGATCCCTGTGAAAAAGACCCGCATTTTGGATCCAAATAGCATTTTTGGACACGTTTGGACACAAAACGGGAGTATATGGAGAAACGGACACGAGTTTCAATTACTGATTACACTGGTTTTAAGTTTCCGTAAACTGCCGCAAATATTCAAATAGTTATCATTTAAATTTCTTTTCCTTTGACCTTATATTAATTTGACTGGAAAATTAATTATGCTTGCCTTTCCATAACTTAACAATTTTTTGATATTTTTAATGGGAGTTGCGATATATATAATGCTTTTTCACTCGTTTAAAAATCATGGTCACCCTGGTTAGTATTATTTTTTTTTAAGAAAAAAAAACATGATTTGACTGCAAATTTGGGACTTAAACGATGTACTTCCGTGTGTGGAATATTTTCTCCACTAGAGAGAACTACCAAATCAGACGAGCGTGTGGCGGATGAACAGATTACCACAAAGGAAGTTTCAAGTGGTGTTTTAAGTACCCCAAACAAAGAAAAGTGAATAGAGGTTAACTGTGGGTAATCGGATTATATGTTCGAGCGATCTCCTCTTTTCTCATCTTCTCTGACCAACCTAACTAAACATCATGAGCCATCATTCCTGAGCACGTCTGCATAGGTCGCAGGGTTAACAAGGAGTGAAGACTTTATTAACGCACAAACAAATCATCGCTTCACTCAGTGCAATTGGTGCACGGATATAAAAGTTCACTTGATGAATGGTTATCATGGCTTACTGCACTATGATCAATAATCAATTATCGAATGAATTATCGTCACAACAAATATGACTGGCGGGACACTCATCTAAAGGCGACTCCAGTCAGTTTACCTGAGTTCACATTACCAAGCCAAACATTAATCATATCAGTGAGAGAAGTCTAAGTGGAGTGAAATGGTCGAAAACCCAATTGATGTTGAATATGTTCACTGAGATAAGAATAGACATGCTTATGGACTGCCTTTTCTATTATCTGAAATGAAAATTGACCTATGGTTGTTGTTGTTGTTATTCAAATCGCCCTCTTTATAAAGGGGCACAACTTTAGCAACCTTCCATGCATTTGGAAAAATACCTGTACTCAAAGACATGTTCATTATATGTGATGCGATCAAGCAAAATCAGTCGGAACTCGGATATATTAAATTTTGAGTTTCTTATAGAATAGTAAAAAACATTTACAAAGCTGAATTTTGCAGAAAACCCCATTGAAATTGAACAACCAGTTCCAAAGATATGAGCAATTAAAGAGTTTCCAAAACAACAGGAAACAAAAGGAAATATTTCCTTTGTTTGGCTATATCTCAAAATCAATATTTAATTCCGAGTTCTGACTGATTTTGCTTGATCGCATCACATATAGGTTAGACTGTCTACAATGACAGGCCTGGCAAGTTAAAGTAATTTGCAAGTAATATTGTCAAGACCAGTTGCCTTTTTAGTGCTCATACTGAGAATTTCATTGTTTATAAACTCACGAGAAATGGTAAATTCATGCTTCCACAGTTATAGCCTAGCCGATAGCTATGGATAATATTATCCAAGTTTTCCTTTAAGGCAGCTGTGTACTCTCAGATACGCGTGTAGTAAAAGTGCCATAACTTTGTAATTATTCACGCAAGTCAAATAAAAGTATACATTTTTATAAAGGCAAGACATCAATGAATCTCAATATAAGTACAGTTTTGGTGTAAAAACAACAATTATGAAGAAAATCACAAAAAAGTGAATTTTTGGCAATTTTTGTTCGGTACATCATAACAAAAAAACACTCTTTCCAAAAATTTTTGTTTTGCTTTTTTCTTAATCTTGAGGCACCATTCCAAAAACGGTTTTTTTAGTTTTTTGATATTAGCCTTATTTTTTGAGATATTGACCATATAAGGCATCAAAATGAACTTTTTAAAATTCACAAACGCCTACTTGCACAAAATGATGCCTAAAATCGTAAATAGATAAAAATATAAAAAAATGAGAAAACCGTTTCTTAAGGCGATCATGCTTTTTATGATGAGCATAATTGTTTATCAATAGATGCTGTATTTATTGAGTTATCGTGTACCTAAATCGTCATTTTACCGAGAAAATGAACATTGAAATAAAGGCCGTTGAAGTTTAAAGTGGTCACATTTTGCACTTTGATCGAAGATTACAGGAGAATGCGGCAGTTCTCGTTTTTCTACCTTATATTACGTGAACATCGGGTAAATCCACAGCCCCTTGAGAAGTTTGGGCGAAATCTAGTCATATCTTGATGTTTAAATCGGGGGAAAGAACTTGAAAAAAATTCACATTTTATCAGCTACAACGGAGCCATTTGACCGCTAGGTTTTTGTGAAATCAGCGCTTCTGTGGTGTTTCCATAAGATGCGCCGCGCATGCAGATAAGCGTCGCGTATGCGTAGCGTATTTGTGCGTTACGAAATTGCGCGATACGCAACGCGATGCATTGTTGCGCGCGTGTACCCTGCTGGTACAACAAAGATTTTCTTTCCTTTTAAATTTCAAACACGAGTGGAATAGTGAAATAAAATCCTTAAAATATTGAAGTTGGAGTTTACAAATCTGTATTTTCATTCCTTGTATTTATAAAAAACATAACAAAGTACAAACATATCAAAAAAACTAAATTTCGCGAAAGAAACAATGTCTAGAGTACACAGCCGCGTTAAACATGTCCGAAGTCTTTTGATTCTTTAGCAATGTGGGTATCTCTAATAGAGTAGTGAACGAGAGTGGAGGATGTGCTCATATTATTGATATAAGACGACGAATGGACAAATGTATTATCGTCTAGTCTTCTCTTAAATGACATGCTAAAATCGTGTTATTTATTTCAACTGATTGTGGACCATTACTTTCTTGGCTTTCTACGGACTTTAAGCACTCATTAATGCAAAATATTGCGAATTATATCTCCAGTGTCAGCCACCATGACAACGTATCGTAAACTTGTAAATATGTTTGTGTAATCGGGTTGCATGTTACTTCACAGGAAATCAGCGCAGAATGCTTCCAAAGTTTGTAACCGAGTATTGATAACTTTATACTTGAAACGAGCAATGTGGGTATCTCAAAGTAGTGAATGAACCAATGTTCTCATATAATTGATTTAAGACGACGAATGCACAAAGTTTCTATTTTGTTCTCTTCTCTAAAATAATGTCCTCAAATTGTGTTGGTTATATCAACGAGGGACGTGCTTATTGTGGATTGTTTCTTTTTGGGCTTTCTATCGATTTTGAACGCATCCAAGCATGCTCTCCTGTAAAATGGGTTAATCAGGAGGTACAGAAGAACATTAATCGCGCAGTACAAGTGGGTACCGTATCCCGTGAGTGCCAAGGCAACGTTGTACCTAGGAGAAAGTTGGAAATCGGTAAACCTATCAACAATTTTTACGATCGAATAAACTCGATATGGAAGTTGGCAGAGAAAAAAGACGCAGCCTGTAATAACTACCATTCGCGCAACCTGGTTTCTCATTTTGGTAACTTGTGCAATATTTGATGCAACTTTTCTTGAGCTGAGCTTGAAAACTATAACACTATAAAATACCGTTGTTGATATCATCGCTGCTACAAAAACGACATTGATCAACACATCGTTAACTGTAGGAACGATGGTCCTGTCCAGTACCGTACAAAAATGCTGGATACGTTGAAATGAATCAAATTCGTGTGATTGGGGCCAAATGAAGCAACGAGTTACGTGCTTAGAAACCAGTACTCCACGACAAGTGCCAAACACAAGTCCAAATAAAATTATCCCGGCAATCATTTTAAATGTGTGTTTTCGACTTTTAAAACTTTGATAGCGTAGTGGATGTGCTATTGCCAAATAGCGATCAAACGCGACAGCAATGACAACAGCGACGGATAAATGGTAACAAAATGTGAAAGCAAAATGTTCTATGAAACATCCAATTCGCGATTCAAAATTGCTGTCCAAAAACGCGAGCAAATTGTACCAAACACCGCGATAGTCTGGTCCTGCCCTGTGCAAGTCCAGCACGCGCCAAAATGACGGCCCAATTTGAACGATCAAGTATAGACAATCAGCAACAGCTTGCAGTGAAAGGTAAAAGTTCGGTATTGTACGCATTCGATCCAAACGAGCCACGATGAATAAGAACGCCAAATTGAATATTACACCAAAAACAAGAACATACGGAACGAAATGCTTTGCTATCAGATTGCTAATTTCATAGGAATTTACTAACCTCTTTGCGATGAATATGTTAGTCAAGTTTAACGTAACATCACAAGTAGCCATTACGTTGCCTGTCAGTGAATGAATTAGTGAGCTATCAGCAGTATACGGTATTATATGAAGCAGCCGGTTATCAGAAGTAGATAGTGGATGAAGTAGTGTAGACTATAAGCCCTATATCAGGTAGAGAGTGGTAACAAATGAAGTAGCGTAACATGGTAACAGCAGTAAATAGTGGATGAAGTAGTGAGCTATCAGAAGTAGATAGTGGATAATGAAGTTTAGACTATAGGCCCTATGCAGTAGATAGTGATAACGGATGAAGTAGTGTAGTAATAGCGGTAGATAGTCGAATACTAGTATACTATCAGAAGTAGATGAAGTAGTGTGCTATCAGCAGTAGATAGTGGATGAAGGAGGATGCTACCAGCAAGAGATAGTAGATGGAGTCATGAGCTATTGGCGGTAAATAATGAATGAAGAAAGTAAACTATTGCTTTCAAGCATATAAGAGAATTTTTTCAAGCCCTGCAAGTCAATAAGGCGACTAATAAAAGCTATTTTAACTTAAGCAACATCCTTCTTTTGTATAGTTGCATGAATAGACTCCTTCAGGATGAGAAGCCAATAATTATTACTAGTTTTGCCGATAACATCTTTAAAGAACCAGAATACCTTGAAAGTCAATCAAATATAGATTTTGACATTTTCTCCCTGGGATACACTCCATACTAAGAATGCGCACGTCACATGACTGTCACGCCACTCCCTGATTTTTCTGATTAGCTATTAACTGTTATCTATATCGTTTTTTCCATCTGTTATCAAATGCCCATTTTCGTATATCTTACAACCAATGACCCGTAGTCAGCGTTTTTTTCTGTGGGGGGAGGGGGAATAAACATGTCGTAGGTAAAGACGAAAATAATTGTCAGATTGCATTATTTTAACCTGGTATTTGGTCGGGGTGAATTTTGGTGGGAAACGGGCTTCTTGTCCCTGTTCTTTTCCTCAGCCTTTAAAATTTTCTCTTTCATTTTTTTGTCAGGGGCCATTTTTCTCTTTCATATTTTGTCAGGGAGCACCTTCTCCATGCTCCTGATCTGCTGCCCAACCCAACCCAACCTTTTACAATTGGTTCTTAGCGCTATATCCCATACTCTCCATCTTTCATCCAATGACCGTCATTTATATAGTCTAGCAACCCAAGGATTAGTGTACCCATATATTACCTAATTTTTTCACATATCCTATCGGCTCCTGTTTTTTACACATTCTCTAGCCAATAACTTTGGTTTGCAAGACATTTTACTGACATAACTTCCATTATTCCTATAGGATGTTACCACACCCGTCACTTATAACAACAAACCTACCACCGGATAATCTTAATGGATTTGGATTTTTCCCACTTGAAACGCCCACGCTGGTTACTTTTCTGCAATAAGTCGTAATAACTTTATTTCCTCATTCGCGATCGAATCTTATATAAAGGTCAAAAGGAAAATACAATGATTAAATGTTAAAAACAGGTAACTTGGTCGATTAATCTCTAAAATTTTCTCAATAATTTGCTTTAAGAAATCAATTTTTAGGAGCTGTATCTATTATGTAGCACAGAAAAAACTTTCGCTTCACATACGATTTCATGTGTTTGATTTAATTGCTGTCCTTCAATTCATCTGAGTGAAAAATAACATCAAATGTACCATTTTGATATCGACATTAGATTAGCAACACTCACCTGGACTTCATAAAAGTAAAAGTTTTTGTCTTGTGGTCGATTGTGGAAGTTTATGTATAGGATAATGGCCAAGGATTAGAACGTGAGTGGCTAAGAATGGCCGTGGGCCGGAGGCCCTAGGCCATTCTTAGCCACTCACGTTCTAATCCGCGGCCATTAACCGACTTAATACACACTTATGACGTCGCGCTATTGTTT
The DNA here is from genome assembly GCF_039555335.1 of Amphiura filiformis. Classification (NCBI taxonomy): domain Eukaryota; kingdom Metazoa; phylum Echinodermata; class Ophiuroidea; order Amphilepidida; family Amphiuridae; genus Amphiura; species Amphiura filiformis. The sequence continues at coordinate 63,754,125 of NC_092639.1, read as the reverse complement.
TACCGCTCCATTATTTTCCACGAATGGAGTGTTATTGAAATTTGATGCTCTTTACAAATTGATCAATTGCTCACACTGAATACACTATCAAATACACTAATAGAATGATCGTACTAGGTGCGGGTGAAAAATACACGGACTCAGCTTTATGTAAAATTTCTATAGAATTACCCATCATATCACGATCCAGGTGTTTAGTTTAAATCATCCGTAACCACGTTCTTGAATTATAAAGATCTAAAATGTTTGTTACCCAAATTGAATAAACGTAGATTCGTAAAATCATTAAAGTGATTAGAAGTACAATCAATAGTTCTTTATGCCCACTTCTAATGTGTTAACTATTGACATGATTGAAGTAGTTGCGTTTAGGTCTGTATTTTGCATAATAAAGAAAATTGGCAAACTGGTCATAGGTTAATATGAAATAGTTAAATGCAGATCATTGCAGTTTTGTACCTCAAGAAAGGTAGACCTGCCGCTATCATGAGCAATGATATTCTTCTCTATGAATCGAGTGTTCGATTTTGGACAACCTTGCAATTATGGACACTATTTATTTATCTTGGATACTAGTAATTATAATTTGTGATGGAATCATTCCGAGGATATATATCGTTGATTCGCAGCAAGGACCTAAATCAGGTATGATTCTACTTTAAGCCGAAGTAAGGTACGAAAATTTTAAATGTGTAAACTTAGTTTTATTTGGTTGGCCTTATTGCAACCCATTTTACCTAGGCCTATTATGTCCCTGAACTTCGGCGGCAAAAAAAACAACAAACAAACTTCGCCGCTTCCTACGCGAAATAAAAGCTCAACTTCCAGTCCCCCTCCCGAAATCAACTGGAGCGTCCCTAACATTATAATATTTAATTATCGGATAGGCCTACTGATCGATGTAAGTAAATATTCAAACATGCCAAAATACTAGTCCGAATAATCAGACCCAGAACAAAATATTAATTTCTGACATTATCGTGTACTGGGTCTGAACTGTTTCCATATGAAATCTTGATGGCAAATTGGACAATAGAAGCACATGGTTCTACGTGACAGCTTTTTAATCCCTATTCAGGTTACGTGAATCACGCTATTGTGGACCATCCTTCTGATACTTGAGTGTTTGGACAAGCGAAACGGTTTTTTCTCTACCTCTCTGTTTGTAAACAAACCAGGAGGTCGAAATCGTCCTCCTCGCCGAATACGAAAGTCAGCGTAATAGTACGGCACTGCCAAAATACTATCAGATGAAACATCAGATGTACTAAAGTGAAATAAAAATTATACCGAAAATAGACCTACTGTGGCTTTTATCATTATTAAACATGCCCAAAGCAAACGATTTAAAAATAAACAGATACATAGGCCTAAATACATGATACATAATGTGTATTATGTAGCAATGTTGCCCAAAATGTAACAAATTAAACGTTGGTCCCAAGCCACTGAAAACGTATAAAAATATAAAGAACAAAAAAATGATATAAAAAACACTAAGCGTAGAAAGAAAGGTCCAAATAATTTAAAGTTACGGGCTTACTAAGTTAAGCCTAAATAAGCATTTTCCACCAAAGTGAGGGTAAAAACACATCTTGCATAATAAGTATATACAACTTTTAACCTGCTCGTTTTGATCTTGCCTTACTTTTCACAGATTGCATTGTAAATTTATGTTTAAGGGCTCGGATAGCGACGTTTTCACGTGTAGGCCTATATAATATATTTGAGGGACCTGAGAGCAAATCAGACACATCGAATTGGATTTTGAACACGAGGAATGTCCTTCTGATATCAAATAATTCTGATTTTGATTAAATTCGCGATATATACATTACACATTTTATGGCAAATTATTAAAATTGTAAATTGTAAAAAAGTAAATTGTATAAATCTAACGATATGCACCTAAAGATTATGAAGTTGGGATGAACAGCTGTCCATCATATGAAAATTTTGACCTTCATTATTACAGATTTTTTCCTCAAAACACTAAAAATGTAGGTCTTTTTGGAAAAAATGTTTATGTTCAATATGAAAGGTCAAAATTTTCAATTCGGCTTTTCATCCCAGCTAGGCCTACATAGGCCTACAGTTTCATTACATATCATTTATTAGATTTATAAAGTTTACTTCGAGGACTGTTAAATTAAAAAATATGACATTTTAATAATTTGCCATAAAATTTGTATTATATCACGAATTTCACAAAATCAAAATTATAATTTTTTTTTTATATCAGAAGGACAATCCTCGTATTCAGCATGTAATTCGATATGTCTGATGTGCTCATCTCATGTCCCATAACAATAATGTGCAAATGTTGCTATCCGCTTCCTTAATTTATTGTATTAATGAAAATCATAGTTTTGTTGTTTTTCGTATCATTGTTTTGCATGAATGAAGTGATGATAACAATACTGCACTTTACGCAAATACATGCTTTTCGAAAGTGCAATTGTTATTAACACTACATTCGTAAATGCCAGTGCTTTTTCCCTGAAAGGTATTTGCTTTTCAGAAAAAGAGAAAGGCATTTACGAATGGCGTGTTATTGTAATCATCGCTCCATTCGTGGAAAATAATGGAGCGGTAAAACAATAGCGCGACGTCATAGGTGTGTATTAAATGCTTATAAGAGTCTTGACTTCTTTAGAACAAACATAAGAAGACATTACAAATGAATATCTGAATAATGAGCGGATGAACAAATGCAGATTACCTTGAAAATTAAATCGATGCAGCACAAACAATACAGAAAACAATAATTAACGTAAAAGCTACTAGCGCTCGGCAGTAGATATTGAATGAAGTAGTGTGCTATCAGCAGTAGATATTGAATGAAGTAGTGTGCTATCAGCAGTAGATAGTAGAAGAAGTAGTGTGCTATCAGCAGTAGATAGTAGAAGAAGTAGTGTGCTATCAGCAGTAGATAGGGGATGAAGTAGTGTGCTATCAGCAGTAGATATTGAATGAAGTAGTGTGCTATCAGCAGTAGATGGTGGATGAAGTAGTGTGCTATCAGCAGTAGATAGTAGAAGAAGAAGGGTGCTATCAGCAATAGATAGTTGATGAAGTAGTGTGCTATCAGCAGTAGATAGGGGATGAAGTAGTGTGCTATCAGCAGTAGATATTGAATGAAGTAGTGTGCTATCAGCAGTAGATAGTAGAAGAAGTAGTGTGCTATCAGCAGTAGATAGTAGAAGAAGTAGTGTGCTATCAGCAATAGATATTGAATGAAGTAGTGTGCTATCAGCAATAGATAGTAGCTGAAGTAGTGTGCTATCAGCAGTAGATGGTGGATGAAGTAGTGTGCTATCAGCAGTGGATAGTGGATGAAGTAGTGTGCATTCAGCAGTAGATAGTAGCTGAAGTTTTTTGCTATCGGCAGTACAGTAGATAGTGGATGAAGTAGTGTGCTATCAGCAGTAGATAGTAGATGAAGAAATGAGCTATTAGCAGTAGATATTGAATGGAATAGTGTGCTATCAGCAGTAGATAGTAGATGAAGTATTGTATTATCAGCAGTAGATGGTGGTTGAAGTAGTGTGATATCAGCAGTAGTAGATAGTAGATGAAGTAGTGTGGTATCAGCAGTAGATAGTGGATGAAATAGTGCGTTATCTGCAGTAGATAGTAGATGAAGAAGTGTGTTATCAGCAGTAGATAGTGGATAAAGTAGTGTGCTATCATGGAAGATGAAGCATGTGCTATCAGCAGTCGAGAGTGGATGAAAAAGTGAGCTATCAGAAGTAGATGGTAGATGAAGTAATATATTATCAGCAGTAGATATTGAATGAAGTAGTGTGCTATCAGCAGTAGATAGCGGATGAAGTAGTGTGCTATCAGCAGTAGATAGTAGATGAAGTAGTGTGCTATCCGCAGTAGATGGTGGATGAAGTAGTGTGCTATCAGCAGTAGATAGGGGATGAAGTAGTGTGCTATCGGCAGTAGATAGTAGCTGAAGTAGTGTGTTGTCAGCAGTAGATAGTAGCTGTAGTACTGTTGTGTGTTATCAGCAGTAGATAGTAGATGAAGTAGTGTGCTATCAGCAGTAGATAGTAGCCGAAGTAGTGTGCTATCAGCAGTAGATGGTGGTGCTATCAGCAGTAGATAGTGGATGAAGTAGTGTGCTATCAGTTGTAGATAGTGGATGAAGTAGTGTGCTATCAGCAGTAGATAGTAGCTATCAGCAGTAGATGGTGGATGAAGTAGTGTGCTATCAGCAGTAGATAGGGGATGAAGTAGTGTGCTATCGGCAGTAGATGGTGGATGAAGTAGTGTGCTATCAGCAGTAGATATTGAATGAAGTAGTGTGCTATCGGCAGTAGATAGTAGCTGAAGTGGTGTGTTGTCAGCAGTAGATAGTGGCTGAAGTACTGTTGTGTGTTATCAGCAGTAGATAGTAGATGAAGTAGTGTGCTATCAGCAGTAGATAGTAGCTGAAGTAGTGTGCTATCAGCAGTAGATGGTGGTGCTATCAGCAGTAGATAGTGGATGAAGTAGTGTGCTATCAGCAGTAGATGGTGGTGCTATCAGCAGTAGATAGTGGATGAAGTAGTGTGCTATCAGCAATAGATAGTAGAAGAAGTAACGAAGAAAGTAACCTATCGCTTAAAAGCATATAAAAGAATTTTCTTTTTCAAGAACTCCGCAAGAGGAGATCAATTCAATAACTTGTGTATATTATAAAAGCCATGCAATCTTCAGCGACATCCTTGTTTTATATTGTTATTTTGCATCATTTACCGCTGAGTGCACCAAATCCGCATAACTTCGGAGTAAGCTACTAAGTTGGCGAGTATCTCGCATTTTGTAACTTCCAAATCAGCGTAAGTTACTATATAGACTAGTAAGTACTCTTGTTATATACTCGGCAACTTACTCTTCATCTTTTGCGGAGTAAGTTGGCGAGGATTTTTACAAAAACTACACGACTGAGTCCCCCACCATCGGCGTGTTATTACCTGCTGCCGATAGTGTGACAGAATATACAGGGTGTCCCAAAAAAAGAGGCCCCTCATTGCGCCCTCTTTTTCTCCTATTTTTGAAAGGTTTATTAAATATATTTTGGTATGTAAAGAAACCTTTAATCGTTAGCTTTTATAAACCAAAACAATTATTTCAATCGGACCACAACTTTTGAAGATATGCCCTTTTGAATAAAAGTACCCGTTTTGCACTCTCTCCACGGATAGCAAACAGAGTGGTTGGGATGGCTCAGACTGTGAAGTGGCCTGCACGATCACCAGACCTCACACCACTTAATTGTTTTCCTTTGTGGCAAAATCCAGGATCTTCGCAAACGTATTACTGAATACATTCGCAAGTATCCGGCGCACAAGGATGGTACGCAACGCAATTGATGCAATGAGGACCAGGGCTGAAACCTGTATTCGCCAAGGAGGCAACCAGGTAGAGGGCAGAGCAGCACAGTGAACTCACTTCAGAAGAACCAAAGACAAACCAAACAGCCTTTTAGGGCTACCCTTTATCCTAAAAGAGAAATGACTTATGCTGTAAATAAAAAAAAGAAAGCAAGAAACAACAAAGTAAGAAAGTAAGAAACATAATAAAACAAAAAGTCCCATTCGGCATCCATTTTACCCACAAATTAATGACACTATTAACAAAATCCATTGCCCATAAACCCAACGGTAAAGCCCATTCCATAAATAAAGTTATTTAAGTTATCATTGAGGAATGTTTGATATTCATGCATGGTATGTGTACTCCTTTTCAATCTTTGAAGTAGCCAAACCTTCTCAGTGGACAGAGTGAAAAACGGGTACATTTCTTTAAAAGAGCCGATTGATATAATTGTTTTGGTTTATTAAAGCTAACAACTTAAGGTTTGTTTACATATCAAAATATATTTGATCAACTTTTCAGAAATAGGAGAAAAAGAGGGCGCAATGAGGGGCCTCTTTTTTTGGGACACCCTGTATATCATAATTATGAACCTTCAGGCCTACTACAAAATCACAAGGCACGTTAAATACACCATGTACACTCATGGGTATTTTGTTTGTACAGGAGTGTTTACTGACATAACACTGCCAATTGCTATTATTGAATAACAATTGTCGACGCAAGACCGCGTTGTTAAAAAACTTGATATTAAAGGTGCTGATTTGAATTTACTGCTCCATTAAGGGGGTACTACACCCCTGCCCAATTTTGTGCCTATTTTTGCATTTTTCTCAAAAATTATAGAGCATTGGTGACAAGTAAGATATGTATATTATAGGGGCAAGGACTACAACTACTGCACTGGAAATTTTATTTCAGCACAGATAACAGTTGTGAAGTTACAGTCAAAAATGAGGGAAAACCAATATTTGATCAATAAATCAATAACTACTTGCCTTGAGTTGCTGAATTTTCAGTGCAGTAGTTGTAGTCCTTGCCCTATAATATACATATCTTAATTGTCACCAATGCGCTATAATTTTTGAGAAAATGCAAAAATAGGCAAAATATTGGCCAGGGGTGTAGTACCCCCTTAACGAAGATACTAAAGAAGTAGTTATTCGCCAGTTACGCTTTTTTATAATCACGATATGCGTCCTTTTATTGATAGACACACCCGAATGATAGACACACCCGAATTACACCTTCATCAGCCACATTAATTGATAATATTTTTACTAATGTTCTTACACAAGATATCAAGTCTGGTATTTTTGTTTCAAGCCTTACTGATCACTACCCGGTGTTTCAAATTACCAATTCTTTACTAATCACAATCACCGCACAAATATTCGTTTATTTAATCAGAACAGGATCCAGCGATTTTGCAACCAATTAAGTCTTGTTGATTGGGATTTTCTTACAGATATTGATTCTTGTGAACCAGCATATAATGCCCTTATTTCTAAATTTCTCGAGTTATATAACATTCACTTTCCGTTTAAATCATCTCGCTCTAGTAATTCCAGCTGCCGTAGGGTACCTCGAAAACCGTGGATAACAACAGCAGTCCTCAAATCCATCAATCGCAAGGAGAAACTCTACAGTGTGGGCCAAAAACAACTTTACCCAATTTAAAAGGTTCATATCGCAAAATTAAAAAGCCTGCTGCAAATTGTTTTCACATATTCGTAAAGAACATTTTCATTAGAGTATGTGGTGAAAAAACTATCCAAAAATGTATTAAAATAAAAACGTGACGCTATTTTTAAATCAAAGAGTCAAAATTAACTTTGTCCACGAGAAGGCCTACTAGCTGTCCCGTCGCATCTCTTGCAATGAGGAAAGATAAAGAATGAGAAGTATATTGAGAACCACTCAGTATACGCACAAATTTGTTCAGCAATTTTATATAGCACATGAACACAATCAAATAAATCAAACATGAACAATTTAAATGTCAACCTATGATATTTCGTCATGATATGCAGCTTTCACGCTGCAAAGAAAACACAATTCTCTTCAAATATGCGTAAGCATTATTGTAACCTCAGACCTGATTTTTTTTGTCATTACGAAATGTTATCTACAAGAAAGTTTGAAGTTATTGAACTTATTGCGTTCGTGGTATGTTCGGCAAATTGTTGTTGCGTCGACAACTGACTCTGGGGTTAGCTGCAAGTCCCTTTGAACCGCTGCAATATTTGCAGCTGAACGACCAGTTCTTGGACGTCCGCTCTATCTATTCATCACACTTCCGAGGTTATGAAAGTTGTTCGTATGTAGAGTTATGGTAGGTTTCTGTGTGATCTTACGTTCGGGAAACGAATCCGAAATTGACGCTGCACTACCAAAAAGCTTTCTGTTCTTAATTAAGTATACCTCTGCCATAAAAGTCATCTCTTGTGTTGTGACTTGCCTTATCTTGGCACCTTACAAACCTATTTAGAAATAAGCCACGCAGTCACAAAACGCACGAAGGCCTATTTAAAATTAAAAAATTGCGCCAGATAAAACCTTTGTAATTGTGTAACTTTTATGCTAATTGTTGGTCAATGACAGGAGTGAAGTTCGAGTACATGACAGTAAATGGGGGCTAAAATCGATTGTATTTGTTTCATGCATATAAAACAATCATCACTTTTCAAAGATAAGCCAAACGTGTTAACTAATTACATGTATGCCTAACGCATATGTATGCCTTACTCTTAGCAATCGGACAAATCCCATTGAATTACGTGTGGACAAAGTGATTTTTGACCCTCTGACGTAAAACTAGCACCATTTTGTTAATTTAGCTTCTTTTGCTTTCATTTCTTCATCACATACTCTTAGAAAGATATACATTTAGAATATGTAACATTATCATGAATAGCTCTTCTATAATCCAAGCAACCACCCTCTGAAATTGGGTAAAGTTGTTTTTGGCCCACACTGTATAGGAAGTATGTCAGTCATCCATCGCAGTCTAACAATTACCATGATAACCGCAATCGACTTACTTCCATCATTAGAGCCTCAAAAAAGGCCTACTATGCTGAGAAATTATTGAGATGTAAACATAAAACAGACTTGGAACATTTTAAATTCAGTTCTTGGTCATCATAACATTCACAATTTTTCAAGTTCATTTAAGGCGTGGGGTATGAGCGACCTTGAAGTACAGGTATCTGGAGAAGCGAAGCAACGAGTTACCCCAAATCACAGCGACAGGTAGTGACTTGGCCGCCGAGTGTTAATATATATTTATTTTGGAAGGCTCGTGTTTGTTTTAAAAGTTGGGGCGTTTTTCCAAAATTTGATATTTTTGGTGATATTTCAAAAAAGCGACATGCCAAAGACAAATCTTTTTGCACATACTTTGTTATTGCTAATACAACTCTTTTCTGCATACCTACGTTACAATTCGTTTCGGTGATTTAGTAATATTATAAATTTTGTGACTGCATGTTGGCGTTTACGATGCGATTTTAGGTTTACCGTGATTTAACGTTGATATCTGGTCTTGTTCCTTTTATAATTTCACTTTGATCGTCGGCTTTTGTAAATAACAGAATGTAGATTGGCTCTGAATAAGTCTCGTAGTCCTCTTGGTGGGTTTTTTCATGACATATTTAGTTTGTATTTGCATGTAACAACCCAAAACCGACCTCTGATTTCAGGGTTGAAGGCTGTTTCCGGAATTTCCGTGGACTCAAACAAGTGCACGACCGGGGTGCACGAGTGGCGACTATGGTTTTATACTTCCCGCATTGATGATTGCGTCCACGCCTAACAATATACTTCTTTTTATATGTTGGCTGTAGCTGGTATACACTGGTATACAAAGAATTGGTTACATGTCAATGACCATTTACTTCAGGGATAGACCCTTAGATTATTTACGCGCCTTTATATCATGCAGTATCTTTACCCGCAGACATGTGTCCGTGTCATGTGCCAATATTGCGTAACGTTAAAGGTTTTCTTTGACTTCGAAGAAACTGTGTGCTTCTATGGCCTAGTGGTCTAAGGCGTTGCGGTCAGTTCTAAGTTGTTGTTTTTGGCGTCGCTTGTTCGATACCGTGCGTCTGTCACTTTTCTTTTGCTGCTTTATTTTTCCAACGTTAGGGCCTAGAAAAACTAATTTATAATATCTTATTGTATTATTTATTTATTTATTTATTTATTTATTTATTTATTTATTTGTTTATTTATTTATTTATTTATTTATTTATTTATAGATTTTATTTATTTAATGACGTTTTGGGGCTCGAGAGAACGGACACATTTATTTATTTATTTATTTTTCGATTGATTATTTGATGAGTGAGTGAGCAGATTTATCGATTGCTACTTTAGTTGTGGGATTTCTATTTGATTTTGAATGACATCGTACATTAGTATTGATATTTTCCGTTAAGCATGATCAAGAATTAATATCACAGATTTTAGTGCAGATAGAAAGTTGGCTTAGTGATACTATCCGTTGATTCAGAACCCGAAGGTGCCGGGTTCGATTCCCACCTATGCCTATTTTTTTAAAGACTTGGAAAATTTCTGCAGTAAGCTAATTTGGCGCGCGATCTCAGTTATTCATTTTCTGATGGCTGTGCCTCTTACAGACACCCTCCCTCTGGAATCCAAACCCCGGTTCGCTCATTACACCTCCCTTAACGTTGGTAATGATTCAATTTTTGATCCACAAACAATTGCTGACCACTCTAATTCCTATTTTGTTAAAGTTCTTCTGTCGAATTGCTGGAGTTTGCTGGGTTTGTGAAGGCCACGCATCTGTCAAAAACAGCGGAGCTGTGTTAAAGAAACCTGTTCCCTGGAAAAAGAATGATTAGTGAAAGAAACACCATTTTGGAGAAAGCAGCGCAAGGATATATATTGTGGAGAAAGCAGCGCAAGAAGATAAGTAATAGGAGAAAGTAGCATCATTTTCGTGTGAGGATTTCATACGCAAGGATATTAAGTAACGCAAGTGTACACTGGACTTCGCTGATTTTCGCAGGACAAGTGAATAAGGATATATTACATCAGTCGTCCAGAACATTGCAAGAACTCTAGGATCACCAACAAGAAAACCGCTGGTTAAGTACTCATAGAATAAAACTGTGATTGTGTGATATTATTGTATATGCAATATTGTTGTTATATGTACCAAGCATACTTTGTTTTCAATTAAAGACTTAGATTTTGTTAGCTTAATCAAACAGTGTATTTGTGTTGTGCATTCGTGTGAGTTCGGGTAAAAGGTGATTTTGGCCTTGAGTCAGTACGACTCGTAACAAAATTGGGGTCTCGTCGTCCGGGAAATACACTGTAAAAAAGTTGACATTAATTTACTGAGTCTTGAAAGTGAAAGTACAGTATGGCAGAGTTCAAAGCAGAAGAGTTTCTTGAAATTATAGATTGGGAGAAGTTTGATGAGTTGATGAAACCAGATTTATTAGCATTTGCCAAACATTATGACTTGAAAGTAAAGCAAGCTACAAGAAAGCAAATAATCAAAAATGCCTTGATTGATGTTTTGGTCGGGGAAGATATTTTTGATGAATCCTTGTTGGCAGAGAAAATGGAGGTAGTAACTGAAATTGGTGGGGACTCGGCAGTTAAATTGAAAGAGTTGGAAATTCGGTTAGAACTGAGGAAAATAGAAATGGACCAAAAAGAAAAAAAAAAAGAAAGGCTAGACATTGAAAAACAATAGCAATGGAAGACAAAGCGCACCAAGAAAAGATGGCGCTTGAGCGAAGACAAAGCGCGCCAAGAAAAGATGGCGCTTGAGCACCATAAATTAGAAATGGAAGAAAGGGACAAACAAATGGAAGCACATTTGAAAGAAAAAGAAATTGAAGAAAAGTAGAAGTTTGAACAAGAAAAGTTGGCAAAGCTAGGTGACAAATACTCATCAAGTTTCTCATCAAAGTCGGGGTTTGATGTTACAAAGTATGTGAAGCTTGTGCCTAAATTCAAAGAAAAAGAAATTGACGAGTATTTTCAACATTTTGAAAATGTAGCTACAAATTTGAAATGGCCTAAAGAGCATTGGACCCTACTTTTACAAAGTAGTTTTGTGGGGAAGGCCAGGGAGACTTACTCAGCTCTACCAATAGAGAAGTGTAATAATTATGAAGAAGTCAAACAAGCAGTCCTGAAGGCCTATGAACTGGTGCCTGAAGCATACAGACTAAAGTTCAGAGATTCAAGAAAGCAAGCAGATCAAACTCATGTAGAATTTTCTAGAGTAAAAGAACAAATGTTTGACAGGTGGCTTGGTTCAAAAGAAGTCAAAGATGATTTCGGCCAACTTAAGCAATTGGTTCTTATAGAAGAGTTCAAGAAATGTGTCCACGTTGACATTAAAACCCACTTGGATGAAAGCGCTAGCAAAATTGAGACGCTTAATGAGGCGGCGACAATGGCGGACGACTATTGCTTAACTCACAAATTGAATGCGAGTAAATTTAGTCATAACAGAAGTTACTCAAACAGGTTCAGCCATAATCAACCTAGAGCAAATCAGGGTGGTACACAAGAAGGGAGATCTAAGTCTAATTCACAGCATAGTGCTGGTGGTAGAGGGACCTCAGGAAGTTCAGGTAACAGATCAAAATTTGGGACTGAATTTAAAACCAACAGCCATCTACTAATAATACTGTAGGATGTGCAGTGTCACTTGAGTCAAAGAAACAAGTCAGGCAAATCAAGAAACAAGAATTCTCACAAAAGGGAGGTGACACAGACAAGGTGTGTGAGGAATTTGAACCGTTTGTGTTAGAGGGAGTAGTATCACTTGGTGATAATGGTAGTCCAAAGCCCATTAAGATTGTGCGAGATACGTGTTGTGCACGGTCTATGATTCTGGAAGGAACTTTGCCCTTTAATGAGGATAGTTCAGCTGGTAATGCTTTGATCCAGGGTATTGGGATGGAAATACTTAATGTACCTCTCCACAAAATTAACTTGACATCTGACTTGGTTTCTGGTCCGGTAACCATAGGAGTTAGACACGAATTGCCAGTCAAGGGAGTGTCCATGTTGCTAGGAAATGATTTGGCAGGGGGGGGGGAAGGTTTTTCCTGACCCAATAGTTACAGATAAGCCCTGTTTGCAGGAAGATAATAGTGAGGAAAAGGAGATATTTCCTGCATGTGCAGTGACACGGGCAATGAGTAAGAAGGCCTCATTAGAAACAATTGAGGACAACCAAATTGATGACTTAGGCTACAATTTGGAAGACACATTTGTGACAAAGTTGAATGAGAAAGAAGATAAACTTCCTACTCCTGGGGATAAAAATACCCCTACAAATGACACAGCATCTGAGCATGAACAACTTGGGGAAACCATAAAAGACCCATTAAGTCATGACAAGCTGATTCTGGAGCAACAAAATGACCCAGAACTCAAAGAGATCAATCAAAGGGCATTGACCCTAGAAGAAGCAAAACAAAATTCTGTCTGTTTTTACAAACAAGATGGTGTGCTAATAAGAAAATGGCGCCCTCCTGACGCACCTGCCGATGAAGAGTGGAAGGTAGTGCACCAAATTGTGGTACCAAAAGTCTACTACACTGATTAACATAGCACATGATAGTCCCATGGCAGGGCATTTGGGTGTTAAGAAAACTCATGAAAGAATTCTGAGACATTTTTGGTGGCCCACTCTCAGAAAAGATGTTTCTGAATATTGCAAAACATGTCACATATGCCAAGTAGTAGGGAAGCCAAATCAGAAAATACCTCCTGCTCCATTAAAGCCAATTCCAGCCTTTGATGAACCATTTAGTAGGGTTATTATTGATTGTGTAGGCCCCCTACCAAAGACTAAGTCAGGTAATCAATACCTTCTGACAATTATGTGCGTATCAACACGCTTTCCTGAAGCCATACCATTGAGAAATATTAAAGCAGTGACCATAGTGAAAGCTTTAACCAAGTTCTTCACATTTGTGGGGCTCCCCAAGTCCATACAGTCAGACCAAGGATCAAACTTTACTTCTGGAGTATTTCAGCAGGTCATGTATCAATTAGGTATAGAGCAGTATACCTCAAGTGCTTACCCAGAATCACAAGGTGCACTAGAAAGGTTCCACCAAACATTGAAAAACATGATCAGGACATACTGTTTGGAATTTCAGAGGGACTGGGATGAGGGAGTACACTTGTTGTTGTTTGCTGCTAGGGAAGCTGTTCAGGAAACCTTAGGATTTAGTCCTTTTGAGTTAGTGTTTGGACACACAGTGCGCGGGCCCTTAAAGTTGTTGAAGGAAAAGTGGGTCAATGAGAAATCAGATATCAATTTGTTGGATTATGTCTCCAATTTTAAGCGTAGGCTTAACAGAGTAACTGATATCACCAAAGAAAATTGAAACAGGGTCAGGCCAAAATGAAACAATGGTATGATAAACATGCCAAGGAGAGAGTGTTCAAACCAGGTGACAAAGTTCTAGTACTGTTTCCAATTCCAGGACACCCATTACAAGCCAGATATCATGGCCCAAGTGAGGTAGAGTCAAAAGTGGGTGAAGTAGATTATATTATCAAGACTCCTGGTAGACGCAAGAGCAGGCAGTTATGCCACATAAATATGCTCAAAGAGTATGTTGAAAGAAGTGACAGTGGCATTCCAAACCCTGTGTGTACAGTAAAACATGCTGATAATGTAGACAAACATGCCGATGTAGACAAAATCGCCAATGTAGACAAGAGTAAAGATGACAATTCTGATGTCACAAAGAGCTGGAGCACAAAGAGTATAATGTAAAATTGAACAATTCTGATGTGCTCACTAATTTGGACTCAAAGTTAGGTCATCTTTCTCAAGATCAACAAAGTCAAATTGCAAATTTGATTCACAAATTTGATACGCCAAGTAGAACAAATGCTGCATTTCATGATGTAGATGTTGGTGATACGAAACCAATCAAGCAGCATCCTTACAGAGTCAATCCATTGAAAATGGAACATCTCAAAAATGAGATCAATTATATGCTAGACAATGATATCATAGAACCAAGTAGTAGTGAATGGAGTTCACCGTGTATACTTGTTCCCAAGCCTGATGGTTCATACCGATTGGTCGCAGACATGAGAGCTGCAAATGTTCATTCAAAGACAGACTCATACCCAATTCCAAGAATTGATGATTGCATAGACAAAATTGGGAATGCAAAATGTGTTACAGATTTGATCTTTTGAAAGGATACTGGCAGGTTCCACTCACAGACCGTGCCAAAGAGATTTCTGCCTTTTGTACACCATTTGGTCTTTACCAATACAAAGTTATGCCATTTGGGTTGAAAAACGCACCCGCAACCTTTCAGAGAATGGTAAACCAAATTGTGACAGACATAGAGGGATGTGAAGCGTATGTAGATGATTTGATTGTTTACAGTCAAACTTGGGAACAACACATGGAACAACTCCATCAATTGTTTAAGAAGCTGTCTGAAGTACAATTGACAGTCAATCTGGTAAAAAGTGAGTTTTGCCATGCCACAGTCACATACTTGGGATATGTTGTAGGTCAAGGTCAGGTGAAACCTATCAAAGCCAAAGTTGAAGCAATTGAGCAATACCCCACACCTGTAAACAAGAAGGCACTCATGAGATTTCTAGGAATGGTTGGCTATTATAGAAAGTTCTGTCCAAACTTTGCAGAGATAGCAAGTCCTTTGACTGATTTGTTGAAGAAAGATGCAAAATTCATTTGGTCAGAACAGTGTGAAAATGCTTTTCACAAAGTCAAATCAATACTCATGAGTTCACCAGTACTTACTGCACCTGATTTTCAGAAGCAGTTCAAGTTGACTGTTGATGCCAGTGACATAGGCTGTGGAGGTGTTGTGATGCAAGAGGGTGAAGATCAAATTGACCACCCTATATGTTACTTTTCCAGGAAATTCAACAAGCAGAGAAATTACTCCACAATTGAGAAGGAGTGTCTAGCATTGCTATTAGCATTGCTACATTTTGATGTGTACTTGGGTACCACAGTATACCCTGTGCTTGTTTTCACAGATCACAATCCCCTCACCTTCATCAACAGGATGAAGAACAAAAACCAAAGACTGGTGAGGTGGAATTTGACCTTGCAAGAGTACAATCTGGACATCAAACATATTAAGGGAAAAGACATTGTAATGGCTGATACCCTGTCCAGAATTGCATAAAAACTGACAAACAAAAATTTCCTTTAAAAGGGAAGTTGTGTGTGACAAGTAGTCACTGTGTATGATGAGTTAAATACTCAAAGTTGATAATATGTTGAAGTTGATGTAAAAGAAGAAAACATTTAAGAAAGTTTTAAGGGGGAGGGTGTGATGTGCCCTCGGTAATTTAATTTAATTATTTAACTTTGTTTACATGCTGAAGGTATGTCATGAGAAGTGTGAGACAAGGGAAAACACCTTGGAAGCAATCATGCAATAGTTTGTGTGTTATGGCATGTTCTGTGGGAATTCCCTTTTATTCATCAGGTGATCAAAACAAACTGAATCAGAGTTATTAATGTCATAGGGGATTTTCCATATTACACAATATTCTGTGCATAGTTGCACCATAGAGAAGTGATGTAACGAGAAAGGTTAATGTGTATAATTAATCTTGGGATATCCCAAGCTTGCATCATCTGCGAAGATGTGAATGAAATTTTGGTTTATTAATAGATGATGGGTTTTTGCACTGGTATAAAAAGCTGGAGGCTTGAGTTTGGAATGGACAGAATGTCATGAGAGTTTGTAACTCCACATGTGTGTGATGGTCTTCACACAAGTGCTCTTCCTCATCAAAGGATTAAAGTTCTTCTGTCGAATTGCTGGAGTTTGCTGGGTTTGTGAAGGCCACGCATCTGTCAAAAACAGCGGAGCTGTGTTAAAGAAACATGTTCCCTGGAAAAAGAGTGATTGGTGAAAAAATACCATTTTTGGAGAAAGCAGCGCAAGGATATATATTGTGGAGAAAGCAGCGCAAGAAGATAAGTAATAGGAGAAAGTAGCATCATTTTCGTGTGAGGATTTCATACGCAAGGATATTAAGTAACGCAAGTGTACACTGGACTTCGCTGATTTTCGCAGGACAAGTGAATAAGGATATATTACATCAGTCGTCCAGAACATTGCAAGAACTCTAGGATCACCAACAAGAAAAACGCTTGTTAAGTACTCATAGAATAAAACTGTGATTGTGTGATTTTATTGTATATGCAATATTGTTGTTATATGTACCAAGCATACTTTGTTTTCAATTAAAGACTTAGATTTTGTTAGCTTAATCAAACAGTGTATTTGTGTTGTGCATTCGTGTGAGTTCGGGTAAAAGGTGATTTTGGCCTTGAGTCAGTACGACTCGTAACACTGTCCTAGCACGTAGCGTAAGATCTTATTTTAGGGTGGCCAAACTTTGTACGAGCATTACTCTTTTTTGGTCAACCCACCATTGTATAATTTCTGCATTTTGTCTAATGGTTAATAAACTGAAACCGAAAACAAACCCCAGAATTTTGAAAAATATTGAGGGCGTCCCCTCCTCACCAAATGTTATAATATGGCTTTAAAATGGCTTTTATTAATCGCATTATTATACACAAGTTATTGACTTGCATGCCTTGAAAAGGTCAATTCTCTTACATGCTTAAAAGCAATATTGTTTTACTTTCTTCATTCACTATCTACCGCCGATAGCTCTTGACTCCATCTATTATCTTTTGCTGATAGCACGCCACTTCATCCACTATCCACTGCTGATAACACCCTTCTTCATCCACTATCTATTTCTGATAGCATACTACTTCACCCACGATAGACTACTGATAGCACATTACTTCATTCATTACTTCAGTACATCTACTATCTGAGAGCAAACTACTTCATTAAGTATCTACTGCTGATAGTATACCGTAAACGTTCGCCTAATGGCGCTATGGAGTTCATGGAAATGAGAGAGCGCCATCCCTGTAAAAGCCGACTATTATCCCTGATCATTAAGGGTACGTGTAGTCAGAGAAGATGTAAAAGAAGGAGATAGATCCGGCTATCCTCAAACAAAATATGTGTGTTGCCGCTCATTCAAAAGCAATCACGCTATTTAGGTTTAACAATAAAATACAACAAAAGGGTTCGAACCCATGACGGGTGTGATACACAAGTTGCTACTTACTGGTTTTAGGGAGAGGTCAGTGTCTGTATACCATCAATACTATGCATAACATGCATGCAGATCCTAACATCCGGTTTATTTCAAATAAAATATGACCGAAGTTCCATGGCAAATAATAATTTTGCACGCTTGGTTACGCTTTCAACCTCTACGATTTATGATACAGACTATTTTCAATTATCAAAATATCTTTATTAGGTTTGCAGGAAATGACAGGAAAATACATTAAAACAATAAAATATAGATGATCAAAAATCATCCCGTTTCTAACAAAATCCTAAAACACTCTCCTAAATAATTAATATATGTTCCAAAATGGGCGGATTGTTTTGGAATCTTTACAAAACTACATTTCTTTCTTATAGTATCCACGTGTGGTATCCCTGCAGAGCAACATCAGGTACTTAACACACACGTTTCATACTTTCAAGAAATTATCTATAGAAACATTGGATATGGTTTCAATTCTGGAGTGAAAATTAATCAACCGTAGTCGGCAACACACATCACATCAAAGGCTACTTTCAAGTAGATGTGTAACTACTTGAGAATAAAGGACTATGAATAGGTGCGACAGGATAACTTACGGGATTATCTCAAGGATATAATTCCGTTCTTCCTCCTTCTTTTTCAACTTTCCTGGTGTAGTTAAAGGGTGAAACCTATCGACACATACAATTATGAACAAGATCGAACAAACTTGTTCATGATAATGCGGTAATCATTCATCTGATACGTTGTGGCCCTATGAGCGTGTTTATAGTGAGCCAGATTATCCGGTATTTAGAGTATAAGTACATCTTATACGGTATTGGTCGCCACTATAAACAGACCAATAGCGCTATTTGCCGCACATATTATACGGAACTGATATCCTTCGATATCGATGGATATTGCAGCATATTCATTCCGTATACGGCCAGTATAAACAGACAGGGATTAACGATACCGTTATTCAAGGAAGTGGAGCAGGGTTGTATACCTCTCTCAGCTCAAATTTATCACTGTAATAACACATCACCTACAAATATGGTACAGTACTGTAGCAATAATGTTAAAAAATAGGCCGGTATCTTTGCGACGGCAAACTATTTGAAACTGTGAAAATATTTGTGCCTCCCACATTGCATTGCGGTGACCTCGAACACGCAGAGTTCAACCACCTCGGATTCAGAATAGCGCTATTGGTTGCCACTATAAACAGCTGAGATAACGGATAAGTCACATTCCATCCTAATCCCATATACGTATAAGGATACCGTATAAATACCGTACACCACTATAAACACGCTCAGTGAGCAGAGCATTAGACTATAGTGCGAGGATAAAGAGAACTTGTGGAGAAGATTGGTGGTTCGAATCCAGGAAAGTTGAAAAAGAAGGAGGAAGAACGGAATTATATCCTTGAGATAATCCCGTATAGGTTATCCTGTCGCACCTATTCATAGTCCTTTATTCTCAAGTAGTTACTACTTGAAAGTAGCATTTGATGTGATGTGTGTTGCCGACTACGGTTGATTAATTTTCACTCCAGAATTGAAACCATATTCATCCATTCATTCATTCATCTTTATTTCATTCAAATATAAAATATAACAGCACAACAATTAAACACATACATTGAATGAGGAGGTTCTCGGAAGGCCGGATGGCCTGTATTAAGAACCCCCTGTCCTAACAACAACAAAAATGTTTCAAAATAACAACAACAACAAAATATACCGCAAAATGTCAAAAACACCCCCCCCCCCCCCATTTACCCTAACAAAAACCAAAAGAGCCTGTTTTGTGATCAAGAATATGCAAGAAATTACCGAGATAAATTCAATACTACATTAACTATATTACAGATAATACGATACACAATTAAATTACTTTAAGCCGTACAAGGAAGTTAGATAAAATACTAAATGTAATTAAGAATAATATTATCTTTCACTTTGGTTTTGAAATGCTTGATCGTCTTTATAGTCTTTATATGTTTCTCAAGTGAATTCCACTTAATTGGGCCCGCTGTTTTTAAGGTTTTATGAGCGAAATTCGTTTTAGATTTAGGAACCTGGTAATCTTCATTGTTTCTCGTGTGGTACTTGTGCAGAGTACTCTGCCTTACAAAATACTTTTGAAATGCTTCAGGAAGTTGATTGGTAAAATGTTTATACATAAAAGTACTTAATTCAAGATTATAGGTATCGTAGACATTAAGTACTTTATAGTTCTGAAAGAGAGGAGCTGAATGACTTAGGTAATGACTACTTGATACAATTCGAAGTGCTCTCTTTTGCAGCTTGAAAAGTTTATCTAAGTATGTTTTACAAGTGCTGCCCCATGCTATAATACCGTAATTAACATAAGGAAGTACCAGTGTACAATATAATGAATATAGAATATGCTCAGGTACGAAATGTTTAATTTTGTTAATGATTCCTATACCCTTAGACATGTTCTTTGCAATGTTATCAATATGATTTTTCCATGTCAGGTTCTCGTCAATTGTAACTCCAAGAAATTTTGTATTTTTAACTCTTTCCAAATTTATCCAATACAATGTTAACACTATCATTGCAAATACATGTTTTACGACTTGTACCAAGTAGCATATAATTTGTCTTGCTTGCATTTACAGACAGCTTATTTGCTTTAAACCAATTATTGACCTCTTCTAGTTCCTTATTAATGAGATCAAATTTAGATATAATATCTGGGTGTGAATAGGTAATAGTAGTGTCGTCTGCAAACAAAACAAATTCTAGAACAGAGGTAGTATTTATAATATCATTAACATACAGTATGAATAGTAATGGGCCTAAAATCGACCCCTGAGGTACACCACATGAAATGCTCATATAGCTGGATTTACATGAATTGTAATATACATATTGTTTCCTATTGTACAAATAATCTGTAAACCAATTTAATACATTTCCCCTGAACCCGTAATACTCTAATTTGTATAACAAAATGCTGTGATCAATTGTGTCGAAGCATATCCAATGTTTCTATAGAGAATTCCTTGAAAGTATGACACGTGTGTGTTAAGTACCTGATGTTGCTCTGTAGGGATACCACACGTGGATATTATAAGAAAGAAATGTAGTTTTGTAAAGATTCCAAAAAAATCCGCCCATTTTGGAACATATATTAATTATTTAGGAGAGTCATACTGCAGTTACTGTCCGTTTTCCTATACACAATACACAGTGCTCTTTCCCATTGACGCGTGACCTTTACAAATAGCCCTACGTTAACAGTATGGGGATATGACTAGTTAACGTCGCTGTGTGAAAATAACCGGCCAATATTAAAAGTACTCTTCTAAAGTTCTAGAAAATATAGTTTTTAACATGTCCTAAATTTTTAGCTAATTTAGATGTTTGGAAATATTCGTACTTTGGTGTTTTAGTTAATGTTATAGGTAATAGTACATTGCCTAGTTAACGTCGCTGTGTGAAAAATAACCGGCCAATATTAAAAGTACTCTTCTAAAATTCTAGACAATATAGTTTTGTAACATGTCCTAAATTTTTAGCTAATTTAGGTGTTTGGAGAGGTCGTACTTTTGTGTTTTAGGAAGGACATGTAAACGACAGATAACACCAAAAATATGAAGAAATTATTTCCAAACCGTGTTAAGTCAAAAATCATTATGTTGCTCATTTTCAAGAATGCTGGTTTACAAAAAGCACGCCATTGTCTGATTTCGTGAACAAAGCCACACATAACATTGTTTCCTTTCGTTTCCTTTATAATCGGTTACCTAACTGAAGCTATGAATACCAGCTTTATTGCGATATCGCACATGAAAACAGTCACTTGTGCACAACCAGAGAAGATCCGATTTAATCAGTTGAGCTGTTTCAATGAGTGTTATCTTGGTTTAATAGCTTTTAATGGGGTTAAGTCCTGCAAAGGTCGAGATGAATTCTACTGTAGACATGACTGCATCATGTGTTTTAGGATTTTGTTAGAAACGGGATGATTTTTGATCATCTATATTTTATTGTTTTAATGTATTTTCCTGTCATTTCCTGCAAACCTAATAAAGATATTTTGATAATTGAAAATAGTCTGTATCATAAATCGTAGAGGTTGAAAGCGTAACCAAGCGTGCAAAATTATTATTTGCCATGGAACTTCGGTCATATTTTATTTGAAATAAACTGGATGTTAGGATCTGCATGCATGCACTGACCTTTCCCTAAAACTAGTAAGCAGCAACTTGTGTATC
The DNA here is from genome assembly GCF_039555335.1 of Amphiura filiformis. Taxonomy (NCBI): domain Eukaryota; kingdom Metazoa; phylum Echinodermata; class Ophiuroidea; order Amphilepidida; family Amphiuridae; genus Amphiura; species Amphiura filiformis. Next base: position 63,732,335 of record NC_092639.1, on the reverse strand, counting down.
ACACCCGTCATGGGTTCGAACCCTTTTGTTGTATTTTATTGTTAAACCTAAATAGCGTGATTGCTTTTGAATGAGCGGCAACACACATATTTTGTTTGAGGATAGCTGGATCTATCTCCTTTCTTTACATCTTCTCTGTTCGAATCTCATGCAGTAATTTCTGACAGATGTTTTTTTTTTCTGATTTGAGGAAATTTTATTCTCTATTTTCTTGATTTTATCTTTAACATTGTTTATATAATATTATATTTTATCTTGTATGTGTCTTTTTTCATGATTCTTTGTTTTTATCGTTTCATTTTAGAGTAACTCAATCCATTCAATCAAATGTTGTAATGAACCTATTTGATTATATAGGCATTTGTTATGTGTGTGAGATAGCCCTAGAACTCTGGCCATAGTATCCGTTTTTACTTCCACTAGGGCCAGAGGCACTTACATTGAAAAAATTGTTGGAGATGGTTGAACGCAACAGAACAAATAAATGATGAAAATTGACCTTTTCATTGTGTTCGTGGGTCACCGCAAGAGCTGTAAAATTCCATTTGAAAAAATATATTTTTCATATTTATGCACACTTTCCCTACCTATTTAAATGAACCTCAATATTGACCATCATATTGTACCCATTTGTGTTACCTTCAATTCGACGATCCCTGTTGATTTGCCGTGAAAACGCTTGCATTTACTTGGAGGGAATTGTTCAGTTCTTCCGTTATTTACATCATTGGCATCATTTGACCTCTTGACCCGATGCGAAATCTTCCCTATAATTGAAGACCGAATTGAAAAGACTAGTTTGCGTATGACGTCCTGTCAACCAGACCAAAAATGCCGTACTGCGCAGGTCAGTAACCAATCACGTCGCGCCTTTGCCCTGACGTCAGACGCAAACTAGTCTTTTTAATTCGGTCTTCAATTATACCATCATGCAACCGCATCTGACCTCGCCACATCTCGGGGTCATCATGTCCATTTTACTTGTGGGGTGGATAAATGACGGAGTAGTGGACTAGGAATAGTAAATTAACATGAAACGTAAAACACCTGTATAAAACGAGAATAACTCACGCATGTCCGACCGGCCGGCCGCCCGTTGGAATAAAAAATACACGCTGGATTGTCTTGGAACTCCAAATGCTTTAGTTACAAACAGAGATTGCGCTAGTAAAAAATGCATTTCAGCCCCTGCCAAAGTTCATTTTCGGACTCCCCAGTAGAGTAGAATAGTCCAGATTGTCGTAACCTTTGACATTGCCAATATCACACAAATGTCGTCTATTTCATACCGTAAAGAAGTATGAGCAAGTTTCTGAAGAATATTGGTAAGTTTAAAGGCCAGATATCAGGCTAACGAATATGATCTGCATAATATATAGAAAGACCCGATCGTTGTCCGAACGTCAAAATTTGATAAATGTCAATGGTACAATTCCAAGCACGTGAAATTCGTGAGGTCATTTCTCAACACAATACCTGTCAGAGGATAATTTACATAGGCACAAAAGACCGTGTTCAACGTAGCGTTACTCAGCCAAACATGGCAGAGTAGGTCCCGGATGGTCGTACATGTTCCTATCTCCACGACGTTATACCTTTCCAACAAGGAAAGAGATACAAAAGGCGAACGTCTTAGTGTGAGACGAACTGTCGTGTGCGACAAGTCTTTCAATTCGCGCGAGTGTCCTTGCCTATGCATCAGTAGTTATAAGAGGTATATATATATCATTTTATTCGAAAGGGGGGTCCCAAATATACGGGGGTCATAAAGTCTTGGAAAGAATAATAAGAGGGGGTCATAAAATGTTTTATGACCAAAATGTAGGGAGTCACACGATGACCACAGAAAGTGTGTTATTTTATTCAAAAAGACTGATTTCAATACAATTTTGGGGTTTGGGATCATAACATTTTTGTTGCCGAAATAGGGGGTGCGCAATTTTATTGACGCAGACTTTTTGTAAATTTGGGACCCCTTCCGAAAAAAATGATAGCCCTCTAAGAGGATTCAAAAGATAACCTCTGCCCCAATAATCCCTAGCTATATTTGTTTGAAACTGTTCCACGGAGGATGTATCATAATAGGCTCAGTCTTCAAATGATATAAATAAAATTTGAATGAGTGAACGAACAAAATCATACCACGACCAACTGAATAGAGGCTGTGCATATGACGTATCATCCCGTAAATATGGCGGACTACTCAAATGCATTCAACAAAAGCATGATTGCATCTACCGCGACAGTTCGTCTCACACACATAACAAAATGCACTACGATCAAATAGGTTGATGACAACATTTGATTGAATGGACTGCACTGCGCCATGATTACGGGGAAGAAACCGGTTCAAATCCTTTGTTTGGAGCCAATCGATAAACGCAAGACCTCTATAATAGCTACCATTGAATACTGGCTAGGATTCCACAACACAATGAGAACATGTTATAAGGCGCTTTGGACGGCACACAATACCCCATTGGCTTTCCATATTATGTGCACTCAACAACTATTCAGTATCGAAGCCCGGTATTGGAATTACGTAATGGTACTATGTCAACGGGATCACGCGCTTAAGTAATGAACCACGATCGAAACAATCAGTACACATAAAAGGCATACCAAAATAGCGTGATCGTAGCTGAGTTCACTATGAGCGTGTTTATAGTGAGCCAGATTATCCGGTATTTAGCGTATAAGTACATCTTATACGGTATTGGTCGCCACTATAAACAGACCAATAGCGCTATTTGCCGCACATATTATACGGAACTGATATCCTTCGATATCGATGGATATTGCAGTACATTCATTCCGTATACGGCCACTATAAACAGACAGGGATTAACGATACCGTTATTCAAGGAAGTGGAGCAGGGTTATATAACTCTCCGAGCTCAAATTTGTCACTGTAATAACACATCACCTACAAAATGGTACGGTACTGTAGCAATTATGTTTAAAAAATAGGCCGGTATCGTTTCCACGGCAAACTATTTGAAACTGGCATCATATTTGTGTCTCCCACATTGCATTGCGCCCTCGAACACGCTGAGTTCAACCACCTCGGATTCAGAATAGCGCTATTGAGCTCTATTGATTGCCACTATAAACAGTCGAGATAACGGATAAGTCACATTCCATTCTAATCCCGTATGCGTATAAGAATACCGTATAAATACCGTACACCACTATAAACACGCTCATAGAAGTATATTATACGGTAGAGTTCGCTATACAAATACGCTCATTCGATCAGGCTGAGTTCATATAGGGTATACTATGTGAACTCAGCCTGATTGAATGAGCGTATTTCGTATAGCGAATAGCGAGTATGTCAGTTTACCCACTTTCTTCTTATCAAATGCTTGTAACTTTACTTCTTGAGGTCACATTGCATTCAATGAGGTGTCATAATGTGCAGAATTAGATAGTGCATCTATTAAAAAAATGAATTTGCCCACATATGGTTTAGGTTTTTTTAAATTTGGACGGTATACGCTGCACTAAAATCGAACACGCGCGATTCCCACTATACTATACTATACGCAGGTATACGGCCTTTTCGAATAGCTCTTATGTGACCCGGTACTATGAAATTACCTTGCTCGATTTAATCTATACGCGTGCACCTGCAAAACGTGCATCGTATACCCGAATAGTATACTTCTATGCGATCGTAGCCTTATGTGACCCGGTACTATGAAATTGCCTTGCTCGATTGAACTATATACGCGTGCACCTGTAAAACGTGCACCGTATACCCGAATAGTATACTTCTATGTGAACGCAGCCTAATGATCGCCATACAAACAGTGCTTGGTTCCGATACCATCACGGAGTTACGTAACTACTTCGTGGTCTGATAGTTATATGATCAATGGTCTGATCTACTTGGGTTCGATCCTTTTAAGAAAAGAACAAATAGCTGATCATTTATAATGGATAAGTCGTGTTCACACAGTCGGATATAAGTGAGTTATTACCGGTAATAAGCGACTTATAACCGGTGTTAGTGACTTATTACCGGTATTAAGTGACTTAAATCCGACTGTGTGAACAAGGCTATAAATGAATAAAGTAATGTAGTTACACAATTTGAAACATTGAGGCCGTTCTATTTTTCAAAGGTCATTTAACTGTTAAATGTAGTGGAATATATCACGCATTGATAGGTAGCAGGTGGAGCAAATTTTGTCAGCGGTTTTTGTTGCCGTTTGTTCGCAGTGCCTATTTATCTTAAAAAAATAAGAAAATTAAAATTAAATTCACAATATTCGTTCGTAAAATGGGGACAAAATCCAAAACATTTCTTGACCCTTCTTCACATAAAAGTGGGGGCAGAAATCAAGATTCGAACAAGTACCATTCACCATTCAAGGCGCACCCTCTACCGACTGAGCTAACGGGTCAGACAATAGAAGGGTGTAATTTTGAACTGAAGAATATTTAAAAAAATATGAAGAAATTACAATGTTATAAAAAGATTTACCAAAATGAATACCTGAAGAAACCCCAAAACATTTGCTGCTCTAGCAACTAACCTAGTGACCTAAAGTATTGGGTCATGTCACGATATTTTTTTCTGAGACATTATGTCCAGGTTGCTCAATTTAACATACACGTATCCTTAATGCTGTTGAGATTTTACAAGGATGGCGCTCTCACATTTCTAAGAATCCAAAAGCGCCATTAGGCGAACGTTTACGGTACTTCATCAACTATTTACCGCTGTTACCACACTACTTCACCCGTTATCACTACCTACTGCTGATATAGGGCCTATAATCTACACTCCTTCATCCACTATCTACTTCTGATAGAACACTACTTCATCCACTATCTACTTCTGATAACCGGCTGTTTCATATAATACCGTCTACTGCTGATAGCTCACTATTTCATTCACTGATGAATTTCATTCAACGTAATGGCTACTTGTGATGTTACGTTAAACTTGACTAACATATTCATCGCAAAGAGGTTAGTAAATTCCTATGAAATTAGCAATCTGATAGCAAAGCATTTCGTTCCGTATGTTCTTGTTTTTGGTGGAATATTCAACTTGGCGTTCTTATTCATCGTGGCTCGTTTGGATCGAATGCGCACAATACCGAACTTTTACCTTTCACTGCAATCTGTTGCTGATTGTCTCTACTTGATCGTTCAAATTGGGCCGTCATTTTGGCGCGTGCTGAACTTGCACAAAGCAGGACCGGACTATCGCGGTGTTTGGTACAATTTGCTCGCGGTTTTGGACAGCAATTTTGAATCACGAATTGGATGTTTCATAGAACAGTTTGCTTTTACCTTTTGTTACCATTTATCCATCGCTGTCGTCCTTGCCGTCGCATTTGATCGCTATTTGGCAATATCACATCCACTACGCTATCAAAGTTTTAAAAGTCGAAAACACACAGTTAAAATGATTGCCGGGATAATTTTATTTGGACTTGTTTTTGGCACTTGTCGTGGAGTACTGGTTTCGAAGCACGCAACTCGTTGCTTTATTTGGCCCCAATCACACGAATTTGATTCATTTCACCGTATTCAGCATTTGTGTACGGTACTGGACAGGACCATCGCTCCTACAGTTAACGGTGTGTTGAGTAATATCGTTTTTGTAGCAGCGATGATAGCAACAACGGGATTTTACAGTGTTATAGTTTTCAAGCTCAGCTCAAGAAAAGTTGCATCAAATATTACACAAGTTACCAAAATGAGAAATCAAGTTGCGCGAATGGTAGTTATTACAGGCTGCGTTTTTTTTCTCTGCCAACTTCCATATCGAGTTCATTCGATCATAAGAATTGTAGAAAGGTTTACCGATTACCAATTTCCTAGGTACAGATATACCTTGGCAATCATCACAGGGTACTGTACCCACTTGTACTGCGCGAGTAATGAACTTCTGTACCTCCTGATTAACCGTTTTTACAGGAGAGCATGCTTGGATGCGTTTAAAATCCGTAGGAAGCCAAAAAAGAAACAATCCACAATGAGCACATTCCCCGTTGATTTAACCAACACAATTTGAGGACATTATTTTAGAGAAGAGTACAAAATTGTAACTTTGTCCATTCGTCGTCTTCAATCAAGAATACTAGAAAAATGCGAATGTAAAATACTCCTCCACTCTCATTCACTAATTTGGGATGCACGCATTGCTAACGAATCAAAGGACTTCGGACATTGGAGAACATTATCCCTAACTATTTGCTATATAACTGTGGAAGCATTCTGCGCGGATTCCCTGACATGTAACACCTGTGTTAAGGTGGTACTAGACCCCTGACGAATTTTGTGACTAATATTGTATTTTTCTTGAACAATAACTACACACTGGTAACAAGGAATGACAAGGAATCCAATTACTTCACTGAAATTTCAGTGATGTGATTCAAGACAAGTGGTTCATTATATAGGTTAAGAGGTACATTCTAGCGGTACATTTTTTCTTATCATAAATAACGTACCGTTTGTCTTGAGTCACTGAAATTCCAGTGTAGATTCCTTGCCCTATGATATACATAACTTTTGTTACTAGTGTGTTATTATTTTTTGAGAAAAAGGCAAAAATAATCACAAATTTATCAAGGGGTGTAGTACCACCTTCAGTTGATGATACGTTGCACTGGTTAAAGCCATAATGTACGATCTTATAATATGAAATTGGTTATAATTAATTTTAAAACCTGATTTTTTGCTATATTGTTTATATATAATGTTCCAACACCTGGACTCAGCCAAATTCGTTGAGTTTGTGGAGCAATTTTGACATAAAGTCGTATTACGATTTCTTTCACTTTACTTCGTTATTTCGGTTTAAAATGGCAAAATTTAAAACAGAAACCCTTTCTGACAGTTATAATTTCAGCATTTTAGATAAAATAATAACAAAATTAAAATTTAGATTGACAAAAATCGTACATTATGGCTTTAATGTGTACTTGCCGCCCAAACAGGCGAGTGCTAAAACTTCACCGTGCATGGATTACGGGTATTCTCGGTAGATTTTTCTGTTTGTCTATGACTGCTAAAGTGAGGCCGTCGTAGGTCGTACGGGGCTCAAACTCTTTGGGTGGGTGTAGTTCTGTCCTGGCAAGAAGTTTATGTTCCGTAATCCGACCCCGGGTCCCCCTCCCAGGGGGATCGTCTCTCTTACTCTCCATAGGTTGCTGTTGTCTCTCTTATTCACAGTGTGCATGCTTAATCAGTGTCCCATAGATTATTATCATTTACTGAGTAGTCCTACGTGTATGGGGTAGGGTGGGTGGGTGCAAGGATTATTAAATCAGGATGTGACACTGGCTCATTAGCATGTGCCCAATTCATATGTAAATACTATTTAGCGTATTGTTATAAAAATGATGGTCTGACCTGGCTAGAGGGCGCTAATAATGTCTACAGACAGAGCTTGACTCGACTTCTATGTTGGGTTAAAGCACAGATATATCTGTGGTTAAAGTACCTTTTCTGGTTGGTTTAAATGCGCAATTAAATACCTGTTGTAAAAATGGTTAAAATCAACGTAACCATTCAATTTATTGTGTGTACACTTCAAGTTTGTACGTCAAACTCGGGTAGAATCTAGCTAAATCTAGCTAAATGTAGTAGTGTCAAATTCTGCTGCAGCACCCCGTCTGAATGATATAATTCTATTAACAAAATATTGAATTCTAACAGATAAATGTACAGTATAGCACGATTTATCAGCATTTAAAAGAGATGTTAATTGACTAAGATAAACAATCGAGTATACAAATGAAAATTAACTACATGTAAACCAATCGCCAATCTTAAAATCATCAGACTACCAACATGATTGTCCGGCACACCACTCCACGCCATACATAAATTCTGCCAGTCACATTTCCCCAATATGAACTTTTTTAAAAGTAAAATATTAATATTTTTATTTTACTTCATTAAAGTTTGGCGGAGGCGGGGTTCGAACTCACGGCGGCGGACTGCTTTGGACCCCGCTTTGGACACACTATGAACCCAGCGCCTTAGACCACTCGGCCACTTGTCTTGTTAGAATTCATTTGAAACTTATTTGAAGATATAATCGCAACTTCAACATAGGCCTACCACGTGACAAGCAAAGGCAGAAAACGTACTATATTTTGGAATTTTATTTGCCTAAAAACATTTATGTGTATTATTAGCGCTCAATTGTTGTTAACTGTGTGTTTTATACAAAAAAAATCCAACAATAAACATGATAACTGGGCGTCTATATGGACAATACATTATATCGATTTTGACACGTGCTTGTGTCTCAGTACATTTCCATGGTCAGTAAAATACTACAGAGGAAAACCTACCATTTTCTTGTATACACGTTCGATGTTTTGATCAAGTATGTGAATGATTCGACACATTAGACCCAAAATGTTTTTTCAGGAAATAAAAGATTAGATTACCATAAAAAAGAAACAGTAATCTTTGGTTGGGTCTAATGTAATATTCACATAGGATTTTCAACGTTTTTTCTATCCTTATTCTTGCTCAATTAAAAAAATATTTTGGCGTATATAAAATTGAAATAAAATTCTCTGCCTCTTAAACGACATCAAATGTGCCACAATTGGGTATCACGAATCGTTATATATGATGTGCAGTTAATATACATATTTTCTTTTATACAGAGGATGCTTCAGTTTTGACAGGAAAAATATTTTCTTGAAAACCCTCTCACTCGGTTATTTTAAAAAGGTAACCACGCTTCCCTAGAATGTGCAATAAATTAGCATTAAAATTTTTCTTATTCTAACAGCAAGCGTTTCTAAAATGTAGTATGGCGAAATGTGGTGTAGTACCGTATTGAGTTCAAGATACTGCTAATCACTTTTAAAGCCTCAAATGGTCTTGTTCCATCTTATATTGCTGAACTTTTAATCACATTCAATCCTGGCCGATCTCAAAATCAGCAAGGGGTAAAACTAAATTGTATGGCGAGCGGACTTTCTGTAATGTTGCACCCCTTGAATACATTTCCACAATGCAATATGATTCGGAAATTTGATCAATATAACCTAATTTTAAAGGCAAAGTCCCCATTAGCACACACACAAAATGGTAATTTTACAATTGCAGCCAACGAGCTAATAGTCGAGACTTTAAAAAAAAAAAAAATTTGATTTTCTTATAGAAAACATTCATATTGTCCCACTGCATTAATTTCATTCATAAGTCTCAATGTTTTGAATGTTAAACAAAAGGATTAAAAACAACAGATATTTGCACACAACACAATCCAAATGCAGGGTATGGTCAACTGTGCCACATGTGTACAAAATGCAGACATACCAAGGCCAGAAACCCTATTGGGTTATGGGAATGTATTTAAACATCCTCTGCCTTTTGTGCACAGACCCTACAAAGGTCTATGTTCTGTGGAACAAACTTACAGTTCACATTAAATCATCTTCATCTCTTGCACACTTCAAAAGTCAGCCCAAAACACATTAAAATTGCTTTTATTGATTCATAGGAGCCTTGAAGCCTTTATTGAACTCTATGAACTGGCGTTGCTTTTCGATCTTTCTGCAGTTTGGCTACTTGCGTTTTAATATTGCCTTTTTCTTGTTTAACTTTGCTGTTTTTTTTAATGATATTGCTTAAATTTTATCTTGCACATATTGTTGCCTGATTGCGTTTGTTTCACAGTATCTACGTTTTGATGTTGTTTTTCTAGCTATGAATGTGATTCAGGACTTCCGGCTTCGAAAATAGTCCCATTAAAGCTATACTTTGTGAACTTGCTAAACAAGTAGTAATTCACAGTATATGCTCTCGTTGCAATGTTCAAGTTCAAGTTCAAGTTTATTTCACCATCAACATATCATATCAAAAATATCAAGAAAAGGATGGTAGGACACTCACAAGAGCAAAGTTCGAAAGACATGATTACCCACAGTGCAAAAATAAAAAGACACCTAGAGACAACAGACAAGGACGGGGTACAAACGGCAGACTGACATGAGCAGTGCAGACGTACAGATAGACCATTCATATCAAGATCAGAAAACCGCGCTATTTATTCAGTAAGCTAGGGGGTCAAATTGTAACCAAACTGACGGACAAGAAATGTCATGAATTACGGTACCCTTTTGCGCGAAAATACAGCTTATCAAGCCAACGTGGGGTCATGCGGTCATGGGCATACTGCAGTTACTGTCCGTTTTCCTATACACAATACACAGTGCTCTCACCATTGACGCGTGACCTCTACAAATGATGTATGTTGGAAGAATGGACACTTGCCTAGTTAACATCACTGTGTTAAAAATAACCAGCCAATATTTAATTTATTCTCCAAACTTCTAGCAAATATATTTCTCTAACATGACCTAAAATTACAGCTAGGTTAGATGTTCAGAAATGGTCGCACTTTTGTAAAATATGAGTGAGGGCAAGGCATAGCTAGCCAACTCCCCGTGTTAATTGAATGGAGATTTGACCGAAAATATTGGTATCGGACCGCTCACTTCTGAAGGATGCCACAAAAAAACGGTAAAAGCTACATTTTAACTATTCTCTGGCAATCATCATGATGAGTTTCTTATATAATATGCCGAAATTGGGTACTGTAGGTGATTGACAAAGGGTCGCACTTTTCTGATAAATAAGTGACAGTGAACATGAAATATCAGCGCCCATAAACCCAAGTTAGTAGCTAGTTAGTGGAGGCCGTCACGGGACTGATTATTGATTATTGAAGTGCCTTATTATTTTGGTCAGAGCAGCCCATGATGCCCATCACCCAGGCCAGGCCCATCACCCTTTAGGGACCGCTCATTATTAATGCGGGAGGGGGGCCGGGAGAATGTTGAACTTTATGGGTGAAAATACCTACCCCCCTATTGCGATGAATCAATTTCACGTAACCCCCCTATTGAATCAAACAAAATCACATAACCCCCCCTGAAAATGCCCTTCAAGCAAACTTGAATATTAATTCAGTCACAGAGATTGGGATTTCAACGTTGGGGGTGATGGTGGATAACAATATCTTGAAGTCATAGGGAATCCAGCTCTTTTTGTCGACAAAATAAGTGTATCAAAAAAACATCAAAGTATTCCAATATCTCTTTAAGTTATGACAAAATTGTGTAAAATGTCTATCCTTTGTCGAAAATAATTTCTGTGTAGCATCGAGAATCATTTACATAGGATTTTGGAGACAAAATGTGATAATTTTTTGGAGATACAGAATGCTAGAACAAACAAAATTATATTTTTTCTGGAAAGTGTACAGCGTACGCTTGGTATTCCTACTGATTTCGATACTGAAATAATTCTTAAGATGATGTTGTTTGAAGATTTATGTTGGCATTTCTAGAGTCTGTCATTATACTAGCAAACATGTAGGTTCATTTCGCAATGTACAAGACAAGCCAAGCGCAGTGTTGTAACTGTGCTTGGATTTGTACTAGGGTCTATTGATCAACGTATTATTCATGCTTGCTCAACTGAGTATACTTTGTAAACCAGCAACTCGCATGGTACAATAGAACAATACACCCTTCAGTGCGTTGGGACTGCCCGTATCTCTGCCTAACATTGGTTACTAAGTATTTGCTACTCGGTTATTTGCTTTACTGAATCGATTTACTGGATTAATTTCCTGTTGACTGGGATTAATGCCACAAAGGTCGAATCGCCTTTGCCATGGACCGTGACTGCATCATGGGTTTAAATAATTTTCCTAGCTTATTGAGCTAACACCTCAGCTACTTGGTTTTTCACAATAAGATACTAATGGAAAGAGATGATCAAAAGTTCGTAATTTTTCGTCGGTTAGGCTGCGTTCACATAGAAGTATACTATTCGGGTATACGGTGCACGTTTTACAGGTGCACGCGTATATAGTTAAATCGAGCAAGGCAATTTCATAGTACCGGGTCACATAAGGCTACGATCGCATAGAAGTATACTATTCGGGTATACGATGCACGTTTTGAAGGTGCACGCGTATAGATTAAATCGAGCAAGGTAATTTCATAGTACCGGGTCACATAAGAGCTATTCGAAAAGGCCGTATACCTGCGTATAGTATAGTATAGTGGGAATCGCGCATGTTCGATTTTTAGTGCAGCGTATACCGTCCAAATTTTAAAAACCTAAACCATATGTGGGCAAATTCATTTTTTTAATTGATGCACTATCTAATTCTGCACATTATGACACCTCATTGAATGCAATGTGACCTCAAGAAGTAAAGTTACAAGCATTTGATAAGACGAAGAAAATGGGTAAACTGACATACTCGATATTCGCTATACGAAATACGCTCATTCGATCAGGCTGAGTTCACATAGTATACTCCTATATGAACTCAGCCTGAACGAATGAGCGTATTTCGTATAGCGAATACCGAATACCGTATACTTCTATGTGAACGCAGCCTTAGGCTGCGTTCACATAGAAGTATACTATTCGGGTATACGGTGCACGTTTTGCAGGTGCACGCGTAGGCCTATAGCTCAAATCGAGCAGGGCAATTTCATAGTACCGGGTCACATAAGGCTACGATCGCATAGAAGTATACTATTCGGGTATACGATGCACGTTTTGCCGGTGCACGCGTATAGCTTAAATCGAGCAAGGTAATTTCATAGTACCGGGTCACATAAGAGCTATTCGAAAAGGCCGTATACCTGCGTATAGTTTAGTATAGTGGGAATCGTGCGTGTTCGATTTTAGTGCAGCGTATACCGTCCTAATTTTAAAAACCTAAACCATATGTGGGTAAATTCATTTTTTTAATAGATGCACTATCTAATTCTGCACATTATGACACCTCAGTGAATGCAATGTGACCTCAAGAAGTAAAGTTACAAGCATTTGATAAGACGAAGAAAATGGGTAAACTGACATACTCGCTATCCGCTATACGAAATACGCTCATTCGATCAGGCTGAGTTCACATAGTATACTCCTATATGAACTCAGCCTGATCGAATGAGCGTATTTCGTATAGCGAATACCGTATACCGTATACTTCTATGTGAACTCAGCCTTAAGGCTGAGTTCACATAGAAGTAGATTTGAACCATTCAGAAATATTAATTGATTCATTATTTGCAGAAGTAATAAGTTCATCGAGGTCCGGATTGGACAAAATAGCATTGGTATCATCTGCATATATAAGTCTTTTGAAGAATATACAATCATTCGGAAATAATAAAAAGAAGGGGACCCAATACTGAGCCTTGAGGAACACCGCATTGAACAGTACTTAGATAAGATTTACAATTATTGAACACAACATTTTGTTTTCTGTTTGTAAGGTAGTTCCTAAATCACTCCATAATGGTGAAGTTTCTCAATGAGAATATCGTCATTGATCGTATCAAAAGTTTTGGAGAGGTCCCCAAATAAATAAAGGTACAGTTTGGTAATTGATGGGCCAAAAGCACAAAATTCTTGCAATTTTAATCTATTTTGGTCGCAAAACACGGTGTTTTCGGACTAAATAGGAAGATGTACAGACCAATTATTGCTTGAAATTTTATTCTATTAGGATTTTTAGGTTAGAATTTTAGGGTACGTCCCCATGGAAAATTTAGAGGACGTATTTCCCCGTACCACCCCCCCGCTTCCATCGCCCATGACTGTTGGTTAATTTTGTCCTGGTGTTTCGATCTTGCACCCCTGCCCCTGGTTGGTAAGCCTCTGCTCTCGTTTAGAGGCCATAACCAAAGCCAAAGCTAAGGGAGAGGCAGAGCAAGTGTCGTCGTCGTCGGAAAATTTTGACTTGACCGGAAGCCTTGTATGGCAAGTTTTGGTAGAATAAGAAAAGTATTTTTTTTACTGCTGAGAGGAAAAACTACTTAATATCATTTGTACATCGATCTTACTTCGCAGTAGAAATTAATTTCATGGTAACGGGTCTTCTGAATGACGGTTTCCCCCCTTGCTGGGTGCCATTGGAGACTCAGCCATTAATAAATCAAAAGCAGCGCGTGATCTTGGTGTTTTTATTGATGGGAGCCTTGATACGTATAGATCACCTTTAAAAGTTTACTAAGGCTGCCTCCTTCGCCACTAGAATTGGCAAGATTCGCAAATATCTTGACGAAAACGAAACAGAGCGGTTAGCTCATGCTTTTTGTCTTCGCAATTGGATTGCTGCAATAGCCTTTGTATTTGGCCTTCCTCAGTGCGACTTTGTTAAGCTGAATCGTATACAAAATTATGCGGCTAGATTTGCGTCAAGGGCCAAATATCGCGATCACATTACACCAGTGCTTTTCGATCTTCACTGGCTACCTGTTGTGTACCGTATTGAGTTACTGCTAATCACTTTAAAGCAGGCCTTCTCAACTGGCGGCGCGCGCGCCACTTGTGGCGCTTGGAGTCAGTCGAAGTGGCGCACGGTAATTTTAAGAATTTTTTCACATCAATCTTGAACAAAAAAAGGGGTGAAAATACACAATTTAGGCCTTTAAAAACCTTAAAATCCAGGAGCTTCCGGGGGCGCTGCCCCCTGGACCCCCGATAAAGCGTCATCACTGCACCATACCCGCTATGCGCCCGCTCTAACTCACAAAGTCCTCGGGCTCCCTTAACATGTTGGCACTTCATGATCACTGAAATTTTCCAGTTGGCACTTCAAATAAACTAGTTGAGAAGGCCTGCTTTAAAGCCATTTAATGGTCTTGCCTCATCTTATATTGCTGATCTTTTAATTACATTCAATCCTAGCCGATCTCTTCGATTTGCGTCACAAAACCAACAAAGGGTAAAACTCAATTTTATGGCGAGCGGGCTTTCTATAATGTTGCACCCATTCTGTGGAACAAACTTACGGTTTACATTAAATCATGTTCATCTCTTGCACACTTCAAAAGTCAGCACATTTTGTTCAAAATTGCTTTTATTGATTCATAGGAGCCTTGAAGCCTTTATTTAACTCTATGAACTGGCGTTGCTTTTCGAATTTTAATTATCTTTGCTTCTGCAGTGTGGCTACCTGCGTTTTGATATTGCTTTTTTCTTGTTTAAGTTTTTTAAAATGATATTGCTTAAATTTGATCTTGCACATATTGTTGCCTGATTGAGTTTGTTTCACAGTATCTGCGTTTTGATATTGTGTTTTTGTCTAGCTGTGATTCGGGTCTTCCTGGTTCGAAAATAGTCCCATAGCTATACTGTGTGAACTTGCTAAACAAGTTCCAATGTTCAAGTTCAAGTTTATTTCACCATCAACATATCATATACACTAACAAAAATATCAAGAAAAGGATGACATTCACAAGACATGATTGCCCTCATTGCAAAAACAAAAAGACGCCTAGAGACAACAGACAAGGACGGGGTACAAACGGCAGACTGACAGGAGTAGTGCAGACAGATAGACCATTCATATCAAGATCGGAAAAGTTCGGAAAACCGCGCTATTTATTCAGTAAGCTAAGGGGTCAAATTATAACCAAACTGACGGACAAGAAATGTCATGAATTACGGTACCCTTTTGCGCGAAAATACAGCTAATGAAGGGGCAAATCTTCTCGTTCTATTGGTGGCATCGGTATCAATGTAGCTTACATGCTTTTAAAGGTAGAAGCCAAAAGTGGTACATCAGTGATGTTTTATCGGAATGACTCAGTTTGAAAAGGTTTATGGCATATAAGAAAAACCCATTGGAGAGGTATAGAAGTATGTATGTTAACTTACAGTACAATGATATAATATTATGATACAGGGTATTTGTGGTCACTATATTTTAGGAATATAAAGAAATGAAATAATCTTTATAGTTGCGTTTAAAAGAATTAGATGACAATGGACCCTGCCTCCTAATAGCGTTTCTGGCCAAATCGTAATTGAAACTTGCAGGACGAAACGGATTGCATGAACGAGTGGAATAACTATGGATGGCCATATTTTAAACAAAATAATTGGCAAAATTAGAAGGCATGTTTTTAATACTGAAATTATACATCAATAAAGCTGTGATAAGTTTATGAATGTATTTAGCTGGGATGAAAATAAAGGTGATGTTTGGGCTAACACCGTTGAATTGGTACATAACTTGGCAA
This sequence comes from Amphiura filiformis, assembly GCF_039555335.1. NCBI lineage: Eukaryota > Metazoa > Echinodermata > Ophiuroidea > Amphilepidida > Amphiuridae > Amphiura > Amphiura filiformis. The sequence continues at coordinate 63,716,280 of NC_092639.1, read as the reverse complement.
TTCTCTTTTGTTTAACCAAAGTAGAATTCAAATTACAATTGCTGGTATCTGCCCAAATTATATTACAGTATTGTAAATGAGGTAGAAATAATGTGTTGTACAAGGTAAATAACGTATTACACGAAAGAATATGCTTAAGACGAAACAGAATTCCACTGTACCTTGAGACATAGGTAACATAAGAATTATGATCATTCTATGTTAGAGATTCATCAAGAATGACACCCAAAAATTCAGTATGAGTTACTTGAACTTGGGTATTGTGATAAGTTCGATTACTATGGCGGTTTAAAAAAACCACAACCCCTTTTTTAACATCTTTGAACAAGTTCATTAGGAATGTAGATTTCAACTGTAAATTTTGTTCATTTTGAACAATTCCTACGAACGTTTCACCACTACACTAGTGGCTTCATCAGACTGGCAACTCATCACAGTTTCTCAACTTACTAGATTTGAACCATTCAGAAATATTAATTCATTATTTGCAGAAGTAATAAGTTCATCGAGGTCCGGATTGGACAAAATAGCATTGATATCATCTGCATATATAAGTCTTTTGAAGAATATACAATATCATTCGGAAATAATAAAAAGAAGGGGACCCAATACTGAGCCTTGAGGAACACCGCATTGAACAGTACTTAGATAAGATTTACAATTATTGAACACAACATATCGTTTTTTGTTTGTAATAGTTTCTAAATCACTCCATAATGGTGAAGTTTCTCAATGAGAATATCGTCATTGATCGTATCGAAAGTTTTGGAGAGGTCCCCAAATAAATAAAGGTACAGTTTGGTAATTGATGGGCCAAAAGTACCACCCCCCGCTTCCATCGCCCATGATGCACATCACACTGTTGGTTAATTTTGTCCTGGTGTTTCGAACTTACACCCCTGCCTCTGGTCGGTAAGCCTCTGCTCTCGTCTAGAGGCCATAACCAAAGCCAAAGGGAGAGGCAGAGCAAGTGTCGTCGTCGCCGGAAAATTTTGACTTGACCGGAAGCGTTGTATGGCAATTTTTGGTAGAATAAGAAAAGTATTTTTTACTGCTGAGAGGAAAACTACTTTTAAGTATCATTATTAAAATTAAAATGATACTATTAAAATGATACTATTAAAATATCATTTGTACATCGATCTTACTTCGCGGAAGAAATTAATTTCATGGTCATATGACGAGTTGAAATTTGAATGGCATAGTCATATTTAAGCACCGAATTTTAATTCTCACTGCACGGATTTTTAATCTCACTGCACGAACGTTCCAGGAGGCACGTTAAAATAGCCCCTGTCAGCTGATAGCACATTACTTCGTCCTTTAGTGCTGATGGCACAATACTTCATTAACTATATACTGCTGATAGCACACTACTTTGTTACATAATATAGTGTTGGTAGCTACTAGATTTATTAAAAGAGCTAAGTTGTGGAATGAAAAATGTAAATAATCATTAATATATCTATATATCAAATATACTAAATCTGGTTGTAAACGCTGGTTGTAATAAATATAATCATGTATATTGTTATCCGAACTAAATTGTAGAAGATTTCACGTTTAGTGGTTTTAAATGTAGTTTAACTGTTTTAGGTATAGTTTAACTATAGTAAACGTAGTTTAATTGTATTAAATGTAACTTGTTGTCTATCTACAGGCTATCTCTGAAAGTACTGTACCGTCGGAAATTAAATGTTTGTAATATTATCACGGATTTTACTCATAAAAAGGCCAATCCTTTAATTCTTACGAGATTGATTTGGTTGATTTCTAACAAATTACAAACTGATATTATTTCAAGTAATATCATTCCCTTTATTCGAACTGATCACAGAGCTATAACCTTTGAATTTCATGTGAAACAGATCAGTAAAGGTAAGGGCTTTTGGCGCCTAAATACTTCAATATATCACTGCCCAACACAGTTTTTGGTGACTTTGGTTTGAGAGTTGTTTTAGGTAATTTTGGGTCGCTGATTTGAAATATAGCATTAGTTTTTGCATATCACGTCAAATTTTCACTCTATGGTATACCCCCGCTTATATGAGAGGGTGTATTGCCCGGGTCCATAAAGTTACTAAATCACATGAACCCAATTCAAAGTCAAAAGGTAAATGCATAAATATTGACATAATAATATCAACTATATAAAGGTACACTAATTTGGCAAGAAGATTTGCCTTAGCATGTTTATGGAAACAAACATAAGGAAACACATGAATTAGAATGGTGGTGTTGGTAGACCACTCTTACCACTTTTATCCAAAAAATGTAACTTCTTTTAATATTTGAAGCTGTATCACAGCAGACAATCAAGCCTTCCCACGATGCCTTATTCTAGTCATTCTGAACCAGAGCATAATATTTTGTATACCTGTAAGTTTTCTAATTGATGTTTTGAAATCTGATTGTATAACAATTAAATGCATGACTATAAATCATGTAGAAATATACAAGATTCCATGTGTTTCAGAGCTCCATTATGTGGTGCAAAGCATCATGGGAAGGTATGATTGTCTGCTATTAACCTGTATTTATCAGTCCAATTCCACTTAATGTACAATATTTTTAAGATAAAGGCAAAAAGTATAACTCATCCTGTCCTTGCTTATTAAACGTATGTGTTCTATATAGTAATTCATGAAATTTCACCATTTGTCATAGAAAAAAACTTGACCTGATAGGGAAAAACTGATGCCATATTTGTAATCAGCGACCCCAAATTAGTTAAAAACAACTCTTAAATCCAAGTCACCAGAAAAAAGTTAAATTTTGTTGGCCAGTGTATTAGATAACAAAGAGTATCAAAATGGCATCATTGAATTAATTGACAATGTTACTAAAGAATATGCACATTCAGAGATGGAGAAAAGGTTATTGTGGGATCTCTTGAAAATAAAATTCAAAGAATTTTCCATTAAATTTTCGTGTAAGCTATCACGTGAAAGAATGAGCGAAGTGACATGTCTTCAGACCCAACTGGAGGTGATTGAAAAGAAAATTGATCAAAATGATAAAGATGCCAATTTAAATATACGATATGAAGAAATTAAAAATAATTTAGAATCTCATTATAATTATGAAGCAAAAGGTGCTCAAGTGCGATCTAGAGCTGAATGGATTGAAAAAGGAGAAAAATCTACCAAATATTTCCTTGGGTTAGAGCAGAGTAATGGAAAAAAGAATGCAGTAGACTCCTTACTTTAGAGGGTAAAGAGGTTGATACAACTATTGATGTATTAAAAGAATGTGTAAGATTTTACAAATGCCTCTATACCACGGGAGATATTGAAGATGGGAAAATCAATGAGTATCTAAATAGCACCATCCTAGATTCAATTGTTTCGAATGAAGACACGATACTTTGTGATAAAGAACTGACGCTGGAAGAATTGTACTTGACAGCTAAGTCAATGAAAACAAACAAAGCTCCTGGACCAGACGTTTTGAGTTTTACTTAACTTTCTGGAATTACATCGCAAAATCTATGCATGACTCTTTTGCAGAATCCTTTATAAAGGAGGAGCTTTCTGCAACTCAAAAGCGAGCAATTATCAGACTCATTTACAAAAAGATGATAAAAACTTCTGAAAAACTGGCGTCCTATAAGTCTTCTCATACTGATTAAAAGACTTCAACATATTCTACCAAAAATAATAAATTCAGATCAATTTGCATATATTAAAGGGAGATTCATAGGACAGAACATTAGATTAGTCAATGATATCATTGAGTTGTCTCAGAAACAAAATACCAGTGGGGCTATTATTATTTTTAGACTTTGAAAAGGCTTTCGATAGCCAAGAAAGAAATTTCATGTTTGCAGTGTTGGAAAAAAATAATTTTGGCTCTAATTTCGTAAACATGGTTAAGTGTATAATATAGAAGGTGCTTTAGTTGCGTTACAAACAAAGGTTGGAACTCTGAATACTTCAAGATATCGCGTGGTATTCGTCAAGGTTGTGCCTTATCCGCACTCCTTTTCGTCATTTCGGTGGAGAGTTTAGCATGTAAAATAAGACATAATAAAAATATTCAAGGTTTCCAATTATCCGAAGACAAAATACCCTTCAATCTAGTAGTCAGGTTGCAGATGATACCACCATTTTTACAAAAGACGCTCATTCGACTTTAGAAGCTATCCGTGAAGTAAATCGTTTTTCTAAAGTTCCTGGGCTTCAATTAAATATGACAAAAACTGAAGGTATCTTGTTGAAGTACGACCCAGTTCAAACAGAAATGGTGCAAATTAAGTGGACTTATGGTCCAGTCAAATCCCTTGGTATATACTTTGGACTTGACAAACTGGAAATTCAAAAACTAAATTGGTAATCAAAGCTAGATAAATTAAGAAGGTTGCTCTCAGTATGGAGAAAAAGAGACCTGACATTATATGGCCGGTAAATCAGTTGTACTAAAATCACTGGCTTTATCGAAACTATACTATAATATGAATGTGATTGTAACACCTGAGTATATAATAAAGAAAGTTGCATTAGAAATATTTAACTTTTTATGTAATGGTAAGAAAGATAAGATAAAAAGAACATGTATGATTGGAGACTATGCTGAAGGAGGTTTGAGAATACCCGATATAAGATCACAACACGAAGTATTATATTGTAATTGGGTTAAACGACTTGCCGACAGTGAATACGCGAAATGGAATTTATTCCACTCTATTACCTTAATCATTTTGGAAATGGATTGTTGATATTTAAAATGAGATCTCGTGTCTGTTTCCTATATATTGAAGTCGAAACATATCTCAGAATTTTATAAAAACGTAGTTGAATGTTGGCATAAATCACACACTGTATATACTCAACCAATTTCTGTAGAAGACATCAAAAAGGAAATTATTTGGGGCAATAAATACATAATATGTGACAGGTTCTGTCTATTTATTAAACATTGGATAGATAGTGGAATTGTGTGCATTAATGATATTTGTAATTCAAAAGGTCTCTTAACACCCAATTCAATAAAGCAGAAGTTGACTAAAAAGAACAACTTTCTGTGTGAATATAAGTTAATATTGCAAAGCCTTCCTAGAAGATGGAAGACGACTCTTAAGACAGGTGGAAATAGACATGTTGTCATTGATAACAATTCATTATTCTGGAATGCAAACTGGTATTCATTTCAAAACATTAGTAAGATATCTTCTGAGATAGTATATTCTTTTCTTGTTAAAAACAAAATAACCAGATGCTATTGTGAACAATTTTGGAATTCATTGTTTAAAAAAGAAAAAGATTGGTCAACAATTTGGCTAAGCCAAACAAAAAATATTACTGATAATTCAAAAATGGCTGAATTTAATTATAAAATTTTGCACCAAATTCTACCTTCCGGGAAGCTGCTAAAAAGATGGCATCTAGTTAACTCAGATCTCTGTATACTATGTGAATCAGTAGACGACTATGAGCATATGTTTATTACATGCATGCATGTTAAAAACTTTTGGCCCAAAATAACCAACCTTGTCCAAAAGACATTCAATTTGATTTTGGATATAAATTTTGAAACTATAATAATTGGAAACCAATCAATTACGAATAATGATACACTACTCAAGTTTATTAACATGGTCTTGACCATAGCAAAATACACAACATTTAAATCATGGTGTAAGCATACATTAGATAAAAATCTGTTCAAAAACGTTAACATGTTTATGTACTTTCTGGCAGATCTAAAACGTCATTTTGAAGTTGAGATCTGTCGGAGAGGTTGCTACATAAACATGTTAAAATAATTAATAAACTGCATATAATACAAAAAATCAAAATTCAAAAAGGTTACTGATACCCCTGGAATAAAATAAAAACAAAAGCATACTCGTAGACAAAGATAGTAAGAGGCAACAGATGTGTAGCAATAATATAAACTTACAAAAATAAAAACATTTGCATAAATGGTAATGTTGTCATAATCATGCTATTCTATGTTAAAAGTTTTAAATACTACAATACTACATGTACAATGAAAATCTATCTAGCAACAAAATAAATAAATTAAAAGTGAAACATTGAAAATATATTGTATGGATATACAAACTATCAAGTAAAATATGTTTATGGATTATTATATCCTATAAAAATGACAGTGTAACACGGTATCCTTTTTGATTTTAGGAAAGAAGGTGAAAGACCATAAGACCCTGCCATTTTCTTAGCTAAAATCATTTGGAAGATGCAATGATCGTATATACGTTTATAAAATAAGTTGTCAATTAATTGTGAAAAAACCTCAAAGTCTTATTCTACTGTATGAAGTGTTATAAAATGATTCTCCTATTGTATTGAAGTGATGTAATCTAAGAGCAGGGGTCTGGTGGTTCAACTCGATGTACTTTTTTCCCCCACCAGTCCCAAGTACAGGAAATAAAACACACTGGAAAAAAAAACTAAGTTCATAGTTTGTTTTTATTTGAGCTAAAGCTCTTTATAACTCAACCCTTCACCCTGCAATACGTAATTACAAGATTCGTGGAGAGCAAATTGGAAATGACATTGCTAATTTAGAGAGTCCATAAATTTTCCGAACGAATTCAGTCAAATTTAGTCGTTTAATAAAAAATGTAATATTTGGGAACCGCTGGTCTAACATCTGATTAGTAAAATACAATTGACACATCTTCATGCGCGTATTTTTTTTTTGGGGCTTTGGGGCGACAGCCCCAAGGTCAAAGTAGGGGCGGCCAAAACGAAGGGGCGGCGGAAGAAGGGGGCGGCAAACAAAGGGGTGCCGGAAGAAGAAGGGGCGGCAAAAAGAATTAGTAAAGAAAAAAAAAGGGCGGAAAATTTGAAAAAGTATATCAAACTGTGAAAAAATTGTGCTTTAGGGCGCTAGCGCCTAAAATCCTTTAAATTGTTTTTTTTTTTTTCTTTTCACTTTTTCAAACCACCCAAAAAAATTTGGTCAACCTTTTCGGGCTGTCGAGGAAGGGGCGGCAAAATTTAATTTTCTTCAGCCCCCCGGGGTAGGAGCGGCCACGGTACGCCACTGATCTTGGTGTAGATTATTCATCCAGTAGTTCAAAACATTATGTTAAAATTAAATCTAATACTGGAACTGCAACTTCCTAGCGTCCGAAGCCATCGGACTTTATCAGGCATCTGATATGGACCCGGCATTACAAGACATTCCTCGCCGTCTGACGTCACACCATCATCAATCAGATGCCTGATGAAGTCCGATAGCTGTGGTCTGAAAGTTTCGGACGTAGTATAGTGAGTTGCAAAATTTCAGTTCCAGATTTAATTTCAAAATAACATATTGACACAGGTTATTATACATGTACATCAAGAATAAACATTTGTTTTCATTTCAGTCTTCTTTTGCAAACTTTGTTCGGGATTCTGAGTTTTAGTCATGAACCGCTCGACCATCTCGTATACTGTATGGCTATTAAAATAATAACAGCGGATGATCACTTATCAATAATGTATAGCTCAAGTTGAAAGACATTAGAAGGGACCGCTACATAAATCGATATAAATGAAATGATTAGCTTGATGATACAAAATGAAGATTATAATTAGCACTTAATATTTTACCTTGAGGATACAAAATAAAGATTCTTTTAAGAATCTTTAAAGGGAGTCTCCGGCAATCAAAACATTATGCTATTAGAAAAATGATTATCAAACACGAATCATATAGTTTTATTTAATTTAAAAACGAATAAAAACAGTCGGCTCTTAAGGGGTGGGATATGAACGTTTGGACAGTATTTTTGTGGGACATTAGAGCACATCAGACATATCGAATTGCATTCTGAATACGAAGAATGTCCTGATGATATCAAATAATTTTGATTTTTTGAAATTCGCAATGTAATTTTATGGCAAATGATTAAAAATTGATATTTTTGATATTTAACAGTACTCGAAGTAAACTTTATAAATCTGATGATTTATACTTAAAATGTATGTAGGTGGGATGAAAAGCCGACAATCAATTGAAAATTTTGACCTTTCGTATTGAAGATATGGATTTTTTGTCCCAAAACACCAGAAAAAATTAGGTCTTTTTGGAAAAAAATCCACATCTTCAATATGAAAGGTTTTATTAGATTTATAAAATTTACTTCGAGGACTGTTATATATCAAAATGTGAAAAATATCAAATTTTAATAATTTGTCATAAAATTTGTATTATATCGTGAATTTCAAAAATGAAAATTATTTGATATCAGAAAGACATTCTTCGCATTCAAAATTCAATTCGATATGTCTGATGTGCTCTCGTGTCCCACAAAAAATACTGTCGAAACGCTCAAAACGCTCATTCCAGATCCCTTAACACGCGACATTCAAAATTCCCGCGCCGAAATTGTCTAAGTGCAATGACGTAGTGGTTATTAAATTTTGTGCTCAATTGTCGCCAGCCTTCATTGTATTACTAGGACGTCATTGCACTCGAGAATTTCGGCGCCCGGGAATTTTGAATATCGCGTGTTGAGAGAAAGGTGTTTTTATTCGTTTTAACGGTCAATATGAGAATATAAAACCACGTGATCCGTGTTTGATAATTGAATATATGAATACAAAACCCACCCAAGTCCATACTGTGGCCAAATTGAGTTAAGCATGGGAATTTGTTGCTATGCATAGGCCTGCCATATGTATGAAAAAACAACTCAAATTCATCCACTGTATCTATTGAGCATGTGAAAAATAGCATGTATGAAAGAACCACCCAAGTCCATGATTTCAGTCTTGTAAAACATTGATTGAAATCCAGTATGTATAAAAGTCCGCGTGTAACACATTCATTGCTGGAGAGTGACTTTTGAAAAAAATGGGTTTAATGAAGGAAAGTGTGTGGTTTATATTACATGGCAGAATGCTTATCAACATTATACATACTTATGTGCTTTATTTTGTATTATCTTATTAGCGGTAATCTCATTCAAACATTGTTGTCTTTGTATATGATTAAAAAAACCACCCAAGTCCAAAATTTAAAATGAACCCCACGAAGTCCCTGAAATGCTAATCGTCATATTTAATACAGTTGAACCCACTCATTTGCACGTAAAACTTACCATATTGACCAGGTAAATATAACTGAAGGAATTAAAATGATACACAGGTTTTTTTCTCAGAATCACTTCCCATGGACTTGGGTGGGTTTTGTATTCATGTATTCAATTATATTTCTTACATATAAGGCATAATGTTGTGATTGCCGGAGACTCCCATTAAAACACTCAATTTACCGTAGCTATTGAATGTACTTCGTGGATATTGAAATACTTTACCATGTTATTTCCAGTAGGCCTAATATAGGGGAGTGTGTTATTTTGCAAATTTCAACTTTTTAATATGAATTGCAGTTCAAAATATGGTATCAACATTGGAAATCAAGAATATGAAAGAATTTTATTCAAAAATGATTTCTAACCCCCCTGTACATGCCCCTTGAAAATTTTGAAACAAGGTTTCCGAATTCGACAGGCTTGTGTAGCAGACGACATTAATGGAAGTTGAAATGGCTGTAAACACTTGATTAAAGTGCTTTTCGCTAAAACTATGGGTTGTGTATGTGGCCTTCTTGATTAGCTAGTGTGAAATTAGTTCCATATGATGACATTTGAGCAATTTTGGACATTTATAGGTTAGTGTGGTGTAAAAAGTGAGTAGGCCTATCTTCGTGATCTTAGAAGCAGCAAGTGGAGTAGAAACTAAAACACTTTAAAATGAAAAGATAGACTTTGTCATCACAGATCAAACAGCTCATATATAAGGTGTAGAAAGTCTTTATTGATGAAAGGCTGGATTCTGGGTTTATGTCTGACCATCTTTTCTGTACGGTGTAGGCCCGTATGCACAAAAGTGGAATTGAGTTCCATCAGGAATGGTCTTTTACTCTTATTTACTTCATAGAGTAGCTAGCAAATTCTAAAGATTTACGGTACATGAAAAGTTCAAAAATAATACAAAATAAATAGCTTAAGAAAATGTAAAGGAAAATGTCCCTTGTCCTGGGACTAAATTCAACTTAGACCAGGTCTAACTTTAGACCCGGTCTAACTCATTTGTGCATACAGACCTAAGAGTCTTACCAAGCACGTAATTGAGAACAGAATAGGTAGACAAGATAATACCCAAGAATAATAGGCCTACTACTCAACTACTGCCTCATCAGGCACTTGGCTGCATACAAAGTTAATAAATCATGGAACAAGTCCAATGAATTGACATCCATATTTCCCAGTGAGCCTGAAGGACTCTAGCTATCTAGGAGGCCCTATATGAACACATACTTGCATGCATTGTCAGTGCTTCTTGGATCTGGACTCCCTGAAAACCATATAGTCTTACTATACAGGAGCTCTGATTAGTTTACATCATAATTATAGAGCCATATTTTTCACTAACTAAACTTCAACAGTTACAACCTACTCAAAACTGATATGCAGCCTTTTATCAACTTTATGATGACTAATTGCGCAATACGTTTGTGAAGATTATCATTCATCCAGGTAGTAAACAGTATTAATATTAAACTATAATCTAGTCAACTGGACTTACTATTTTTGAGTGGGAAATTTGCACGTCCAATCCTGAACGCATCATCAGCCCTACTGATGTTGTGGCGGCAAAAGTTCATTGACCTGTGAAACGGATGTTGTAGTATCACAGGTCACCACCTTTGAGTTCAACCTGAGAGGTATCTTCCTGATCGCTGAACTGTAGGCCCCGGCCAAGTTGTGACGTAGGCCGCCTCCCCTGTTAAGTGAAGGCTCCTCCCGTGTAATACGCACTTTATTTCATAGAGCGAACACTATTCCCTCTAGTGAGGACGCAAAGGAACAGGAACGGGAACATCTACAAAAAGCACTGAACCTTTGCGGTTATCGTAATTGGACCTTTCACAAAGCACTCGCTCAGACCAAATCTACCGACGAAACCGCTCCCGCACGTAAGACTCAGGATGACGGTGAGGTGACTCGCGGTAGGAACATCACTATCCCCTACATCTCCGGACTTTCAGAGAAACTCCGTCGGATTTTTCGCGACAAAGGGGTACCGGTATCTTTCAAACCCAAGAACACTTTACGACAAGCGCTAGTCCACCCCAAGGATAAACAACCTAAAGACAAGCAAAGCAACATCGTTTACGCGATTCAGTGTCAAGACAGTGGATGCGAAGAGCTGTACATAGGGGAGACTAAACAAACGCTTGCTAAACGTATGTACCAGCATAGACGAGCCAGCACTGGTTGCGGTGACTCCGCCGTCTATACGCATTTGGACATTACAAAGCATTCTTTTGATAACAAGGATGTGAAAATCTTGGACAGAGAAAGCAGATGGTTTGAGAGAGGGGTCAAAGAAGCGATTTACGTGAAACGGGAGGAGCCTTCACTTAACAGGGGAGGCGGCCTACGTCACAACTTGGCCGGGGCCTACAGTTCAGCGATCAGGAAGATACCTCTCAGGTTGAACTCAAAGGTGGTGACCTGTGATACTACAACATCCGTTTCACAGGTCAATGAACTTTTGCCGCCACAACATCAGTAGGGCTGATGATGCGTTCAGGATTGGACGTGAAAATTTCCCACTCAAAAATAGTAAGTCCAGTTGACTAGATTATAGTTTAATATTAATACTAATTGCGCAATGATCACAAGAACCTTCTTAACATCAACATTCTAGCATTCTCCTTTGTGTCAATGGACAGATTCCAGCAAATCAAGTACATGTATGATAATGACATTTGTGATAGGCCTACGCATTTAAAGTAGCAGAATCTTTCTCATATATGAAGCCAAAAAGATAAAGATGATCGATCATGTCTTGTCCCGGGTTTCAGAAGCAGAAGGGAGACAGTTTTACCTTTGGGGAATGTGATCTTTCAGCTGAGCATGCCATAGGCCTATCTTCCATGGATCCAGAGAAGCTTGACAAGCCACCGATCCAAAACCTTGCAGTTGTATCTTGAAGATATGCAAGGGACACAGGTCTTTCACTTCTTAAATCAAGTGATGTTTGCAATTAACAGATCATAGAAAATGTGTGTGAAATATAATGCCGAAGACATGAATACGGTACATGAACCTCTAGTTGAGGAATGTGATGTCTAAGGCAGACTGCGGATGGATTAACGGACTTAAATGAAGCATTGCACTCTCTTCTAGACAAATAAAAAGTGATATTTATCCTCCATTCCAGCTGATAAGCTGTTTATGTTATTGTCAACATATTGTATCAAACTCAGCATTTACAATACAAAATAATTATTAAACAGGCTCAAGAATCACAATTTCTTTCAGTTTCTATGACAATCTACTACATTAAGCATGTGCAAGGCTGCCGAATTCGGCAACCTTGTTACCAAATCTTCAGGGGGCATGTACAGGGGGGGTTAATCTGCTTGAATTAATTTTTAATGATCATATTCTTGTTTTGTTCAAGAGTACTGAAATTATGTATTTATAATGCTAAAAGAACAGTAATATCATTTCACATTAATTTACATCATTTCAACATATTTTTATGACTTATAATATTCAATTTTTTCAATCAGATTTTTGATAAATAATTAGTCATTTAATTAGTCATTTAATAAGTAATCAATTAGTAATGCACATAAATGACTAATTAAATCGTGATAAATCGCGAAGTCATAAATTCGTCATTAGTCATGCAATTTCTTATTCTTTACAAATTGAATATTATAAGTCATAAAAATATGTTGAAACGATGTAAATTAATGTGAAATGATATTACTGTTCTTTTAGCATTATAAATACATAATTTCAGTACTCTTGAATAAAAGAATTACATGTATATGTTGTATGACTAATTTTTAATTAGTTAAATAAGACCCTTTTTTTGACTAACTTATGTTTTCAGTGTAACCATTGAATTTTCAATCACATTGCCCTCTATCGATCAGATCAGATAAACTCTAGATATTAGTCTTTGCCTAGCCGCCTTGTTCGCGTTCGTGACGATTTGATTTGATTTTGATTGTACTGAACAGCTAAAATAACGAGGTGTAAATTGCTGGTAGGTAGTACCGGCCGCCGCCCCTGTTCAAACTACTCCTGCTCTGTCTGATGTGAGCCGCCGGACCGTGCCCATGAAGGGTCCGTATCCAGGATTTTATTAGGATCCATTGTAGGAATAGAGTGACCGGTTTTCTTAGCGTGTTTCCCTACCGGGGAGGGCTCACTCCTATGTTCTGAAGCTCTGATGCCTGAATGGACAAATTATGTGCATTTTCAAAGATGTATCCACGTTAATTTCACAGGTGGAATATCTTCGAAACTGGCTAAATACGTGACCTCGCTTCGATACAATCAATCAATCATTCATTCATTCATTCATTCATTCATTCATTCATTCATTCATTCATTCATTCATTCATTCATTCATTCATTCATTCATTTATTCATTCAACCATTTATTCATTCATTCATTCATTCCGATTCATTCTCTCATTCATTCATTCATTCATTCATTCATTCATTCATTCATCCATTCATTTATTCATTCAATCATTGATTGATTGATTGATTCATTCATTCATTCATTCATTTTTTCATTCATTCACTAATTCAAGGCCTTACCATGTTTGTTCTACAAACATACAAGCACTTTCTAAAATCGATCACAGAACACAAATTTGTACTTTTATTGACACCAGTGAGCGTTACTAATATCGAATCCATACAACATATATATATTTTCTTTTTTTTACACCGATGAATCGATGCACAGATATATCGCACATGATAATTTTAGAGCTTGATTAAGTTATCCATATTTAACACTTATATTTATCATTGTGAATTAATTTCCCCTTGAAATAAAGTTGTTGAATACGTAAAGACACCCATGGATGCATGCGTCGCCGAGAACTTGAGTAACTTGATGACGTCCAGGAACACAAGCAGGCGACGAAAAAACCGTACTGTACTGGTAAATCTGTAATAATTTGCAATTTTTGTGCATTTTTTTTCTTATTTTGCTCACGTATTATTCATCCACTATCTACTGCTGATAACATACTTCTTCATCTACTATCTACTGCTGATATCACACTACTTCATCTACTATCTACTGCTGATAACACACTACTTCATCCACTAGGCTAGCCACTGCTGATAGTACCCTACTTCATCTACTATCTACTGCTGATTGCACATTACTCCATTCAATACATACTGCTGATAGCTCACTTCTTCATCTATCATCTACTGCTGATAACACATAATTTCATCCACCATCTATTGCTGGTATTCATCAACTATCTACTGCTAATAACACACTACTTCATCCACTATCTACTGCTAATAACACACTACTTCATCCACTATCTACTGCTAATAACACACTACTTCATCCACTATCTACTGCTAATAACACACTACTTCATCCACTATCTACTGCTAATAACACACTACTTCATCCACTATCTACTGCTGATAGCACACTACCTCATCCACTATCTACTGCTAATAACACACTACTTCATCCACTATCTACTGCTAATAACACACTACTTCATCTACTATCTACTGCTAATAACACACTACTTCATCCACTATCTACTGCTGAGAGCAAACTACTTTATTAACTATCTACTGCTGATAGCTCGCTACTTCATCCACTGTCTACTGTTGAGAGCAAATTGCTTTTTTAACTATCTACTGCTGATATCTCGCTACTTCATCGACTGTCTACTGCTGAGAGCAAACTACTTTTTAAACTATCTACTGCTGATAGCTCGCTACTTCATCCACTGTCTACTGCTGAGAGCAAACTACTTTATTAACTATCTACTGCTGATAGCTCGCTACTTCACCCACTATCTACTGTTGAGAGCAAACTACTTTTTTAAACTATCTACTGCTGATAGCTCGCTACTTCATCCACTGTCTACTGCTGCGAGCAAACTACTTTATTAACTATCTACTGCTGATAGCTCGCTACTTCATCCACTGTCTACTGTTGAGAGAAAACTACTTTTTTAAACTATCTACTGCTGATAGCTCGCTACTTCATCCACTGTCTACTGCAGAGAGCAAACTACTTTTTTTTTAACTATCTACTGCTGATAGCTCGCTACTTCATTCACTGTCTACTGCTGAGAGCAAACTACTATTTAACTATCTACTGCTGATAGCTCGCTACTTCATTCACTGTCTACTGCTGAGAGCAAACTACTTTATTAACTATCTACTGCTGATAGCTCGCTACTTCATCCACTGTCTACTGTTGAGAGCAAACTACTTTTTAACTATCTACTGCTGATATCTCGCTACTTCACCCACTGTCTACTGCTGAGAGCAAACTACTTTATTAACTATCTACTGCTGATAGCTCACCACTTCATCCACTGTCTACTGCTGAGAGCAAACTACTTTATTAACTATCTACTGCTGATAGCTCGCCACTTCATTCACTGTCTTCTGCTGAGAGCAAACTACTTTATTAACTATCTACTGCTGATAGCTCGCCACTTCATTCACTGTCTACTGCTGAGAGCAAACTACTTTATTTACTATCTACTGCTAATAGCTCGCTACTTCATCCACTGTCTATTGCTGAGAGCAAACTACTTTATTAACTATCTACTGCTGATAGCTCGCTACTTCATCCACTGTCTACTGCTGAGAGCAAACTACTTTTTTTTAACTATCTACTGCTGATAGCTCGCCACTTCATTCACTGTCTTCTGCTGAGAGCAAACTACTTTATTAACTATCTACTGCTGATAGCGCGCTACTTCATCCACTGTCTATTGCTGAGAGCAAACTACTTTATTAACTATCTACTGCTGATAGCTCGCCACTTCATTCACTGTAGCTCGCCACTTCATTCACTGTCTACTGCTGAGAGCAAACTACTTTATTAACTATCTACTGCTGATAGCTCGCCACTTCATTCACTGTCTACTGCTGAGAGCAAACTACTTTATTAACTATCTACTGCTGATAGCTCGCTACTTCATTCACTGTCTACTGCTGAGAGCAAACTACTTTATTAACTATCTACTGCTGATAGCTCGCCACTTCATTCACTGTCTACTGCTGAGAGCAAACTACTTTATTAACTATCTACTGCTGATAGCTCGCTACTTCATCCACTGTCTACTGCTGAGAGCAAACTACTTTTTTAACTATCTACTGCTGATAGCTCGCCACTTCATTCACTGTCTACTGCTGAGAGCAAACTACTTTATTAACTATCTACTGCTGATAGCTCGCTACTTCACCCACTGTCTACTGTTGAGAGCAAACTACTTTATTAACTATCTACTGCTGATAGCTCGCTACTTCATCCACTGTCTACTGCTGAGAGCAAACTACTTTATTAACTATCTACTGCTGATAGCTCGCCACTTCATTCACTGTCTACTGCTGAGAGCAAACTACTTTATTAACTATCTACTGCTGATAGCTCGCCACTTCATTCACTGTCTACTGTTGAGAGCAAACTACTTTTTTAAACTAACTGCTGATTTTATTATAAGTATACTTCATCAAATATTCACTGCTGTTCCGACACTACTACGTGCGTTATCACAATCTACTGCTGATATAGGGCATAGAATTTATACTTCTTAATCCACTATCTACCTTTGATAGAACACTACCTCATATGCTACTGCTGATAACCGACTACTTTGAGCTCACTGCTTCATTCACTGACAGGCAACGTAATGGCTAGTTGTGATATTACGACAAACTTGACTAATATATTCATCGCAAAGAGGTTATCAATTTCCTATGGAATTACCAATCTGATAGCAAAGCATTTCGTTCCGTATGTTCTTGTTTTTGGTGTAATATTCAACTTGGTGTTCTTATTCATCGTGGCTCGTTTGGATCGAATGCGTACAATACCGAACTTTTACCTTTCCCTGCAATCTGTTGCTGATTGTCTATACTTGATCGTTCAAATTGGGCCGTCATTTTGGCGCGTGCTGAACTTGCACAGAGCAGGACCAGACTATCGCGGTGTTTGGTACAATTTGCTCGCGTTTTTGGACAACAATTTTGAAGCACGAATTGGATGTTGTTTCATAGAACAATTTGCTTCTACCTTTTGTTATTTTGTTGAAGCTATTAAAAGAGTTTGCTTATGAATTAAGTAGGCCTGTGATGAATATTATCAATGCCTCACTGAGTCAGAGTAAGGTTCCTACCCAATGGAAAGAGGCCAATATCATCCCCATCCCAAAACAAACTCCTCCCTCCATCGACAAATTGCGCCCAGTGTCTCTGACGTCCTGTTTGGCCAAAGTCGCAGGGTTTGTAAGTGGATTACAGATCAAATTCAACCTAACATTGACAGTAGATAGATATTTTATTTTCCATGCCAATACATACATAATATTACACACATTTCATTGGTTAACATGTCACTAATTAGGCATGGCGGAGCCGTCCAAAAGGCCAAAGGAGGCCAGAGGTGGACAACACCTTCCATCTTACATTACATTACATTACACCTATGTTAAACCAAAGTACGAGAGAACACAAGGACAGAACACATACAATTATGCCGACAAACAATTGAAATTACCATCACATAACTTAAAACATGCCATAATAATAGTGTATTGATAAGTTTTTTGAATAAATATATGAAGTATATGAAGTAGTTTTAAATGATTTGAAAATGTGTACCTTACTCATAGAGACTTATTAAATATGATTTAAGTTTGGATTTAAATATGTTAGTAGAATTAGAATTTTGTGTCTCATGAGATATTTTATTCCATAAAATGGGACCCGATGATCTTATTCCTCTGGATGAGAAAGCCGTTTTATTTCTAACCAACTGGTAATCGTTCTTTCGTCTTGTGTTTATGGTATGGACATTTTTTCTTTTCATAAAATAACATTCAAATATTCAAAGTAGGCAGTATGGTAATCAAAAAGGTGTCTCAACCACCCACTGTTTAGTTCATGCCTACCATCATATGATATCTGGTGCTGAAAAACAGGGGAATATCAGTACCCTAGTGCTTACCTATTTCTCCAAGGCCTTGGATCTGACAAATCATAAGATTGTTGTTATCAAATTACTGAAATTAGGTGCTCCTCCCATTTTGGTTCAATGGGTGGTTGATTTTCTTACAAATAGAAAACAAAGAGTCAAGTACAAAGATACATATTCAGACTGGGTCTTGCTTAATGGTGGTGTCCCTCAAGGTACCGTCATTGGCCCTCTCTCCTTCCTCGGCATGATCAATGACGCCTTGGATGTTCCAAACCACAAAGTGTGGATGATCTTACCATTGGTGAGAATAGGGCCTATGGTGAAGCCAGCACCGTGCAAGACAGTCTGGATTCCCTGTGTACTTGGGCTGACGAAAACCCAGCTAAGTGTCAGGCTTTGCAAGTGTATTTTGGCAGGAGGGAAGTTCCTGAGGTTGACCTGCATATTTCAAATCACCAACTTGCAGTTGTTGATAAAGTCAAATTACTGGATGCCATGATCCAAAATGACTTAAAATGGGATAGCCAAGTCGATAGCATGTGCACTAAAGCAAACCGCAAAATGTTTATGATGCGCAAATTGAAAGAAGCAGGGTTCAGCCCCAGTGAGCTACTCACAGGATACATGAGACCAGTATTAGAATATGCTGCCCCTCTTTGGCATGCTGGCCTTACTCAAAGTCAAGTGAACCAGGTGGAGAACATCCAGAAGCGTGTTTGTAAGCACATCCAAGGCAGGGAGTACATATCTTACTCCAAATCTCTAGCAGATCTTGAGCTGGATCCACTCCGCAGCCGGAGGGTAAAAATATGCAGAGATTTTGCCACAAAGACAACTACCTCTGAGAGGTTCTCCACCTGGTTCCCGCCGGCTGAGTATAGGTCTGTCATGACCCTTAGAAATATGAGAAAATTCAAGAACTTCAAGTGCAAAACAACAAGATTCCAG
The DNA here is from genome assembly GCF_039555335.1 of Amphiura filiformis. Classification (NCBI taxonomy): domain Eukaryota; kingdom Metazoa; phylum Echinodermata; class Ophiuroidea; order Amphilepidida; family Amphiuridae; genus Amphiura; species Amphiura filiformis. The sequence goes on along the minus strand of NC_092639.1, from coordinate 63,697,351 downwards.
GATAGCCCCATGCCATACATGGCTGACCTTTTAAACAAATAATTTGGTGTTTTTGAGTGCAATTGTATTATTGTATTTTTTTTAAACTCATGTTGCTGCCAGGTTTTTGAATATTATCTTGTTTTTGAATATTATCTTGTGTTAATTTGGTTGACCCCCCGGCCCTGTTATCATGTATTCAAACTGTTTAGCAGCTGGTCTGCTCAGTGCAATTTTGTCTGTGATAGCTATTTCATTTTCATTTTATCTATTTTTTTCAAATATTTAAATCCAATTTTCTTGCAAGCAGCTGGTCTGCTCATTATGTACCCCTTCCAAATTTAGCCCCCTTTTAAAACAACTGGTCTGTTGTGTAATCCCCATGGTCTCATTTTTGTTTGGTATTATTAATTACATGTATTTCTAACGTGCAATATTTGATGTTTTTTTATATATATATTTAAATGTTTCTCGTGTGCAATTATTCTAAATGTAATTTGATGTTTTTACAATTTCTAAATGTGTCTTTAAAATGTTATTAGATGTTTTATACTATTTAAATCAAATTGTAAAATCCATGTAATTCAGCCATTTGGCTGCAATGTGTTTTAATAAATATACTATACTATACTATACTATACTATACTATACTATTATCATTTATATACTATACTATTATCATTTATCCATCGCTGTTGTCATTGCTGTAGCGTTTGATAGCTATTTGGCAATAGCACATAAGGGAGAGCGTGGCGCAATGGTTATGGTACTTGCCTTCAGTGCATGAGGTCCCGGGTTCGATTCCCGGCGGTGGCGATTTGCTGGGATATTGACTTGGGAAAAAAAAGTCTGAAATTAATTGGCAACTTCTGTAGATTATATTCAGACTTCCGCTCTCCCCATGGTTCATTTAGAATTGGGTAAATGAATCATGAAAGTACTCCGTCCTTCGGAGGGGACGTTAAGCCGTCGGTCCCGTGTACAGAGAGCCATACCTGTACATGTATCTCGCAGCCAGTTTCGAAAAGAGTAGGGTGTTAACCCTTGACTGCTCCCAACCCGTCCCGGTGTTCAAATGGACCCCAATGGAAATAAGCTTCAATAGAGGCTTTCTTGGGTTATCCAGGGTTGTCAAAACCTGAACAAATCAAAAACAAACATCCACTGCGCTATCAAAGTTTTAAAAGCCGAAAACACTCATGTAACATGATTGCCGGGATAATTGTATTTGGACTTGTTTTTGGCACTTGTCGTGGTGTACTGCTTTCTAAGCACGTAACTCGTTGCTTCATTTGGCCCCAATCACACGAATTTGATTCATTTCAACGTATTCAGCATTTGTGTACGGTACTGCACAGGACTAATTGTTCCTACAGTTAACGATGTGCTGACAAATATCGTTTTTGTAGCAGCAATGATAGCAACAACGGTATTTTACAGTGTTATTGTTTTCAAGGTCAGCTCAAGAAAAGTTGCATCAAATATTACACAAGTCACCAAAATGAGAAATCAAGTTGCGCGAATGGTAGTTATTACAGGCTGCGTCTTTTTTCTCTGCCAAATTCCATATCGAGTTTATTGGATCGTAAGAATTGTAGAAAGGTTTACCGATTTCAAACTTCCTCGTAGGTACAGATTTACCTTGGCAATGACAGGGTACGGTATCCACGTTTACTGCGCGATTAATGTTCTTCTGTACCTCCTGATCAACCCCATTTACAGGAGAGCATGCTTGGATGCGTTTAAAATCCGTAGAAAGCCACAAAAAAAGAAACAATCCACAACCAGCACGTCCCCCGTTGATTTAACCAACACAATTTGAGGACATTATCTGAGAGACGAGTACAAAATTGTAACTTTGTCCATTAATGGCCTTAAGGTTACTGCCTCTTTTGAGGTTTTGGGCAAAAAAATGGGATGAATTTGCCACATTAAGTATCAAATTTGGCCCAGAAATAATCATCGGAAAAATAAAAGTTATACTTCATCTTAAAGGTAAATACTTATATATTATTATTTTCCCATCCCGTTATTTTTATAGCCTTAATCAGATTTTCACTAGAAGCCTATGACTTGGGTCCCCACTATCACCACTCGCTATTTTATTTTAGGCCCGTTGATATCATACCATACTTCACACCGATTTCTCTACCAAATTGTAGGCATATGTCAAACATTCCATAATTACATTCTTGCTATCAAACTTTGGTATATGAACCTCCGAAATATAATTTACAAGTTCTAGAAAACGTAACTTTTCAGTGCTCCACATTTGGCCATAAGCTTATTCATTAAAGTTCTTCCATTTTCTTTCTTGACCCATGTTTTTTATTTTAAACTAGCTGCAATATATCACTGAATCCTACTTAAACCATAGGTACCAAGTTTGTATGTCCAAACTACAGCAGTGATGAAAAATAGTAACATTTCTTGCCACCATTCTGCCAAATCACACACTTTTTCAAAAGCTTCCGTTTCAATCATTTTTGTGATTCAGGTACCGGTTTTGCCATTATGTGTCAAATCAGTTCTAAGTTTACCATCTCAATTGTACTCACCATTTATATCCCAAGCAAAATGTATACATCCTATATATTATATCCAAATCCAGGTTAAATAGACCAAATCTCAAATGTCTCCAGTCATATAAAAAGCACATTGTTTTCAAAATGGTGCCCAGAATTGACCTCAAGTATTTGACCCACACAAAAGCCTCATTTACAAGTCACACTATTGACAACTAGCCATGCATACAACAGTACAGTAATGAATTCTTTTGAAGGATGGTGAAGAGCCTAATCTTTCAAGTCAAAGCACTTCCCACAAATCAATGCAGTCAATACATGTGTGCTGATGTGTGACAAACTAACATGTATTATAATACACTGCCTCATTTCAAATATTTAGTTTTAGTTTTGGTTTTGGTTTTGGTCACGTGGTTTCCTATTGTCCTGCCTAACCACTTGAATCATAAGATATCGAACTCATTGTTTCTACCTTTTGTTTAAAACCGAACATTTGTGTCAGTCAGTTTCGGTTTTGGTTTCAGTTTCTTATAAGTGGTGTGAATCGTAAAATTATTTGATTTGAAGTTACCTACTCTAAGTATACAAAAGAAATGTTTAAATTTCGCAGTGCAATATTCACGAGGAGAGAAATCGAGCATGGTAATCTACATTGAAAGACGTGGTTTACAAAACCGAATAAGCCTAGGCTAATTCACCTGGAAAAAATATAGACCATCGAAATATTTGCATTCGACATTACAAAAGGGGCCACTATTGTATTTGTATAGGTGCTATAAACAAAATCGATTCATGCCCTTAATCCCATGTACCAGAATCGATGGAAGGCCATTATATGACCTCTAATAACCTAATGACTTTTACTGAAGCAATTTTTACTGATAATAATTATGTTAGCACAATAGGCTATTGTATACTTCTGGTTATATACCCTATACTGTGTCCTCCCAGCATAATAGTGTTATGATTGCAGACCAGATCAGCTCTACTTTTTAATCCCTTGATTTTTGGTTTCTGAACAAAAGAGAAACCAAAACTAAATATTTGAAATGAGGGACTGCTATTTAGATCAAGAGGTGTCAAAAGCAGGTGAATTGTGGGATGGTGTTCAATAATGCTGAAACAGGGCTGGTGTCATTGTCTGAATATATTGATTTTTATGGATTTTCTCTGCCTTGGGCTAATACATATTGTGAATGAGAGTGATTTTTTATGGTCAGCTGTCTTAGAAATGGTTATGGCTGGGTCTGGCAATCCCAATTGCCTCACCTAGCAACTGTAAACAACATATTATGTAGGGTAAAAATTAATATACTACAATCATTTTTTAAAGCACTTTTTAGGCACAAATTTTGCAAATTGAATATCTGAAGTGTTGAATACATTTATGTACTTCATAAATATGCAAAAATGTAAAACATGGACAAGTTGGATGGAATTCAAGAGTATGTATCCTTAAATTAATAATAAGAGAAAAAATGACTGTATTCGCTACTTCGCGTTGCTAACGAATCAAAGGCTTCGGACTTGTCGGCTACAAACTTTAGAAGCATTCTGCGCTGATTTCCTGTGAAGTAACATGCAACCCGATTACACAAACATATTTATAAGTTCATGATACGTTGTCATGGTGACTGATATGGGAGAGATGATTTGCAATGTGTATTAATGTGTACTTAAAGTCTGTAGAAAGCTAAATAAAATGTAGAAAATGGAACAGAGAATGCTGCAAATGGACGAGAGAGGTTGTTTATGCTATTCTTGTTAAGTATTCTACATCTACATAAATACTCAACAAAGTTGCATGAAAGCAATATCTAGTTGAGGTGATCAAAGGCGCCAGTTGAATACAACATGGCTATACAAAACTGAAGAAAAAAAATACATTAAATTACATATTATTAATACAACTCTTGAAGCAGTCAACTGATTTGGCAATATACACGGAAGGAGGTAGGGCGTTCCATTCTATGATTGTCCGGGGAAGAAACTATATTTGTAGGTGTTTATGTGAGGTGTCATAACTCTAAACCTTTGGGGATGGTATTGACGAGTTTTAACTGTCTGTGCTTGAACATATTCAGGAATGGGTATTGCAATTTCACCATTTTGAATTTTATACATTGTTGTTAATCTATGTTGTCTTCTTCGCTGCTCAAGGGAGGGCCACTCCAGATTTTGAAGGATACTAGTGACCGTGCTCTCGGTTCTCAGGTAATTGTTGGATACAAACCGAGCTGCCCTGCGCTGTATTGCCTCAATTCGTTGGATGTCGGACACATTATGGGGGTCCCATACAGCGCAAGCAAACTCAAGGTGCGGTCTTACCAATGCGAAGTACATTTGCTGTTTTACGTACTTTGGGCACCTCCAGAGATTTCTGCGAATAAACCATAGAGCATTGTTGGCTTTAACAGTAATATTGTTGATATGATTTGACCACTTTAGATTACTACTGATTTCAACCCCCAGATATGGATGATGAGATACGGTTTCCAGGTTATCAGTGCCTATGCTATATGTATAAATGATAGGATTTTTCTTTGTAGTTACTCGCAATGTCTTACATTTACGTGTATTAAATGACATTTGCCACTTGTCAGACCATTCAACAAGTGAATTGAGATCTTTCTGCAGGGCCAGTGAGTCATGCTCAGATGTTATTGACCTATACAACATTGCGCGGATATAATCCCATCCTCCGAAGAAGCGAAAGTGAAAGAACAAAACCATCTCAAATCAGCGCTAGGTAACTGTGGGTATCAGAACTGGACATTCGCAAAAGCCCTCAAACCCCGAGAGGCACCGGAACCGAAAACCTTACTACGTTGGCCCAACGTGATTTTGGCCGGGCAGCCAACCACCACAACGTTGGGCCAACGGCGATCCAACTTTGACCCAGCCGCAATACAAATGTAATTTGCGACGTTGGGCCAACCATTAGCCGACGTTGATCCAACCATTGGCAAACAAGCCCAATGAGAAAAAAACCGAAAAAAATCAGTTACTTGTGTATACTGTGCTTACTTTAAGTCTTAAATCGCCTGGCTCTCTATTTTACAACGAAGACATTATTAACTACCATAAATTTACACAAGTTACTTACCTTAGTACCTACCGGGATTCGAACCAGTGACCTTCTGTTTATAAGCCTGATGCTCTACCAATTGAGCTAACTGGGATTACATAGTTGAATAAGTGTTTGAAGTTAATATAAGCTATATTTTCATGACTAAACCTGCCAAAGTGCACCTTTTAGGATATTGATCAAATTTACTGTGAATATTGATAACATTTGCTATAAATGTTGATTTAAAAAAAGAAGAAATAATAAAAAATTATAATTCTTATTGTTGATTTAATTCCAAAGCAATATTGTTATTACATGTATTATAATTACATACCTAGTAGGGTATAAGCATTATCATTATTATCATCATCATTATTATTACCATTGTCATTATTATTCATTAGGCCTATTATTATTATTATTATTATTATTATTATTATTATTATTATTATTATTATTATTATTATTATTATTATTATTATTATCATTATTATTATTATTATTATTATTATTATTGTTATTATTATTATTTGATATTATTTAATATTATTATAAGTTTATCTAGCGGGGCTTTGATAGTCTTTATTTAATGTCACTCTTTAATACGCCTTAGTAGTAAAAAGAAAATAATTATAAACATGATCATTTCCATGACTTGAACAACAGTTTATACCATCGTTGGTCCAATGTTGGGATTCCAACCGTTTGTGCGACGACATTGGCCCAATCTCCACGTAACAACCGTCATTTTACGACTGGCTGGCTGCGTTGGTGCAACGTTGGCATACCGATTATCATTTTAAGGTTGGCACAACAACGTTGGCCCATCCTCGGCGTACCGACCGTCATTTTAAGGTTGGCTTGCTATGTTCGCTCGACGTTGGAAGATCGACCATCGTTTAAGGTTGCACAACAACGTTGGTCCAACGTTGGCATACCGACCGTCATATTAAGGTTGGCTGGCTACGTTGGTTCTACGTTGGCATACCGACCATCATTTAAGGTTAGCAAAACAACGTTGGCCCAACGTTGTCATGCCGACCGTCATTTTAAGGTTGGCTGGCTACGTTGGCTTGACGTTGGCATACCGACCATAATATAAGGTTGGCATAACAACGTTGACCCAACGTTGGCCTGACGTGACCATACCAACCATGACTAAAGGTTGGCATGTCAATGTTGGTCCAACGTTGGCTTATCGTCGGCTTACCGATCATTGCCAACGTTGGGCCAACGTTGTCTTGCTATCTGGGGTATATAGCATTTGTTTCGGAGAAACTGAAGCGGATTTTCCGAAAATACAACCTTCCGGTATCCTTGAAACCCTGCAATACGCTGAAGCAGAAACTTATGCATCCAAAGGACAAGCCCCCTAGACATAAACAGAGTAACATCGTTTATGCTGTACAGTGCAAAGATTCGGACTGTGTAGACTCTTACATAGGGGAAACGAAACAACCTTTGCATAAACGCATGTACCAACATCGCAGACCCAGCTCATCAGGGGTCAACGACTCTGCTGTATATTCCCACCTCAAGTTTACCAACCATACTTTTGAGGACAAGGGTGTTAGTGCTCGACAAAGAACAAAAGTGGTTGATCGAGGGGTCAAGGAGGCCATATATGTCCGCCGCGAGGAACCTTCACTCAACCGAGGAGGGGGACTACGACACAACCTGTCAAGGGCCTACGACGCAGCCATCAAGCGGGTTCCTCGACGACTCTCCCATGACATCACTCCAACTGAGTCACGGGTCAACACTTCAGCGTCAGCCCATTAGGCCTGGCGATGCGTCTCGGATGAGACGTGGTACTGTAGCCAATTAAAAACAGTAAGTCCAGATGATCAGTTTGATATTTAATCTTTAATTTATTTACACCAATAACATTCTCACAAGATTTAATTTTAGCCTTTAGGCCTAATTAGTGTTTCGTATACAAATGACGTTGTTTACGTTTACTACGGATACCCAGAAATTATACCAAGGAAATATTTCCTTAGAAATCTCGGATCCCCCAATCCCCGACCCAAGAAAGTCGAATTGGCACGGTCAGGCACGGTAAATTAATTTGTTTACGCCATCGTGGTACCTGTTACCCAACTTTACGTAAAAACTGGCAATCGCTAAAATCCACTAACCGCTCCATCCGAAAAAAATTTAGCAGTCACTGGGTTTAGCCATATGGTTTAGCAATTCTCTAGATATAGCCAGGTTTTATGATATATCATGGTTTTGGATCACCACAGTCAAAAGGCCCTTTACTAGTAGGGCTAATAATACCAGTTTCCCTTCCGGAGATATCGTATAATTTTATTTCCTCCGGTTTGGGTTCAGTAATATTGGAAGGTGTTTACTATAAAATGTTCTTTAAAAAACCCATGATTTTTGCTCAAATGTTTCATTTTTCAAAACATAAAAAATGCATAACCTTGTCACTTATTTTCAACTACTAAGAAGCAGTGTTCCAAAACTATTTTATGATAAATGTCGAGTAAAGACAGGTAAATGTTACCACAATCGTTTCAGATCAATTGATATTCAAGAATTGGTATATGCACATGGTCGAATCAGAGAGGGCTATTCCGTTATCAAAGGGGTAATTCCGTTACCATGATCATTTTTAGAAAATCTGTTGAGTACAAGTCATGTAAGAAGTACAGTCTAAACCAGGGCTCCGCAAATAGCGGCGCGCGCGCCACATGTGGCGCGCCGTGGCTTCCTGAGTGGCGCGCGGCGCCGTTTAGATTAAAAAAAAAATAAAAACACATGCGATTAATTAATAACCCATGTTATCCTTGTAAAGATAGGCTAAAATAGTACAAAATGTTGCACCAAATGGCGTCATTTGCACCTCAAATTTTAAAAAATCGGTAGCTTCACAGGGGGGAAACCCCCTCTGACTCCACCGGCGACTTCGCAGCCATTGAGTGGCGCTTTGCAGTTTTTTTTTTCATTTGGCGCTTCAACAAATCTATTTGAGGAAGCCTGGTCTAAACTAATCATCTCATTGTGCCAAAAGCCACTCTGTCCATGGTGTTACAAACTATATCATATTTTATCTCAAAGTTAGAAGAAAAAAGACTGATTTTCTCACGAAATTTCGTTACCGACACTTATAATCAGTCCTGGATACGTCCAGATGATTTTTTCTTTTCAGTGTAACAAAGGGGTATCACCTGACAATATTTAGAAACAAATAGTCAGTTGGGTCTTGAGACTTTTCCACAGTATGTTAAAGTAAGACCAAAATTTCACTAAATTGTAATTCCGTTAACGTGGAATTGCCCACTTACTGCACACAGCGCGCAACTTCATCCACTCTCTACTGCTGACATCACAGTACTCCATCCACTATCTACTGTTGATAGCTCGCTACTTTGTCCACCATCGACCAGGTTAAAACTGAGCTAAGTACCACTTGGAGAACGAGAAATTCTCATATGGTTTATCTGGACCAGTTTTGCATGGGGAACAAGAATTTCTTTGGTAAAAAGCCCGTAACCTGAGAACTTTTCAGTGAGCGCGCTTTTTTCAAAATGGCCGCCAAAATCCATATATATGGTCAAATTAGTCATATTAGGGGCATATTTAACCAGAATTTGGATTTTTATTGATAGCAATAATGTACTACCAAGTCATGTTATTAATATGAAGGTAACAGGAGGTCACAGCTGAGGGCACTTTTTTCAAAATGGCCGCCAAACTCAATGAAAAACATATATATGGTTAAATAAGCCACTTTAGGGGCATATTTAACCAGATTTTGAATTTTTATTGATAGCAATAATGTACTACCAAGTCAGGTTATTAATATGAAGGTAACATGAGGACACAGCTAACGGCCCGGCCCTTTTTCAAAATGGCCGCCAAAATTAATAAAAAGCATATATATTGTTAAATTAGTCACTTTTGGATGTTGTTTTTGATAGCGGTAAAGCATTACTAGGTCAGATTATTAATACGCAGGTAATAGGATGTCACAGGCGAGGATGCTTTGTTTTCAAAATGGCCGACAAAATTGAAGGAAAGTATGATATCAACGAAAAAGCGCCAGGAAATGTTACTTAAGTTGAAAAAAAGTAATAGTTGTCTTTGACTTTTTGAACCTATAATGAAGTACTTCAGGGTGGTAAAGGTAGATTCTGATTTAAAATGGCGGCAATGATGACTACCAGAATTGCCTTTATGTATTAAAGAAGACCCCTAAAGCAACTTGTAAACTAGAATGCCGCAAAAGTGTTGCTTACAGTGTTATAAATTTTCCGTTTTTGCATGGTTTCACTGATGCATTTCTCTTTAATCCTCAGGATCACTCAAATCGCTATTTTCTGAAAAATCTTCATAGTCATTCTCTACCAATGGTACTTGGACGTCCTCAGGCATTACCGTTTCAACACCTTTAGGTTCCATATTTCCATTCCACCCATTGTCAACAATGTTTCCACCATCGTATTAGATTATTCCGTCAGAAAGTTTATGCAAAGAGCTAGAGGAGTATGTTTCACTTCTATACGGAGTGAAGGGCAAAGATGTCAACGAAGCAAGATACGATATCTTTGATCGAAAGATAATAAAAATTCCTTTAAAAGGAATAGGGCGGGCAAATGAAAAATTGTCAAGAGAAATGAAAGAATGAGTAAGTCAAGTTCACAATTAAAAACAGGGAAAATATGACACAACATCGATTTCCATTGGGGAATAACACAAAACGTATAAACAAAGTTAAAAGAGTTTTTAACTTTATACGTTTATATACGTTTGTTATTCCCCCATTGGAGGTTGTGTCATATTTTCCTTGATTTTAATCTTATCTATTGCTTATCCTTTGTTCTCTGCTGGTCAGTTGGAACAGATTTTCCCTGTTTTTATATTAACCCTTCACATCATAACAGAAGACGTTTTATGTTAACATTTTATATAAAACATTGTTATAAAACTTTTGTCGATAATAGTTATTTAAAACATTTTCGTAATCATCATTTTTTTTTTATCATCAGATAGAAAGACTTCTGCTCATCTTTTCTGGTGAGACAACAGGGCTGGGGTATCTTTCCATATCAAAGTTTAAAAATCTGTCATATCATTTCCTCAATATGCTGTTTTGATACAACTTATGAGGGGAAAAGTTTGATTTTACAATATTGCGATATTATTTTTTAACTTTGTAACTTTATTATGATTAACATAACTGTATTTCAAAGCGTCAAACTATATCATTATTTTGTCCCAACAAAAATAATCCAGGGAATAAAATATTCATTCATATGTTTATTTATTTTATTCAACCTGGGCCATTTCTACTGGTGCACATGCATTCTAATAATTTGTCTATAATACCTTATACAAGCATCAGCAAGCACTATTTGTCACAAGATTTGAAAAGTAAATAGCCTATGTACACACTGAACACAATGCACATACAAGCTGTATTTAAGTACATGCCGAAGCTATCAGTATAAAATGATATATATGACCTTCACGATGCTATTAATTTAGCCCAAAGATTAGGAAAACTAGCAAAACTGGTGAACTGGTACTGTTCAAATAAAAACATCTGCAAATCTTGCTGCAATTTCCAAATAGTATTTCTATTACTAAAATAATTATTTTTGTTACAAACACATTACTGCCTATGATGACTTTATCGTATTACTTACATATCAAAATCAAGTAATAATTACAAAACTCGCCATAAACTATCACCTCTGTGGGTGTTTGGGATATAACCGGCATGAATATTTTCTCAACACTGCGGCATGTGAGAAAGTAGGTCAATAGTCAGAGAATACAGGGCGGGTGCGGCACGCCGCACCCGCCCAAAAAGATTACAGACATATTCTTACTATCACCATGTAAGCAGGCACTTCATATCCTTCGCGCAAATTCCATTGCAAGAGAGTGGAGAGCAGCAGATATCACTGTATACGATTTTGGAAACATTGTTGACAATCAACGAAAACATGGATCCTAAATGGATTGAAACGGTAATGCCTGAGGACGTCAAAGAACTACTGGAAGGGAATGACTATGAAAGTTTTTTCAGAAAATAGCGATTTGAGTGATACAGGGTGTATCAAAATGATTGGTACCGACGACTTCTCATTTTTGCCGAATATTTTTACTATGTTTTGTACCAGTTTGGAGTTAATTGTTTAAATATTTGTAATTATAGTAGTTTTATCTTCTCTAAAAATTTTCGATTACAAAGATAGCATATTCTGTTCAGAAGTTACATGATTCTAAATGAAAGTATGTGTTTTTACACTTTTCATCGTAACGCTGGATCAGTAGTAGCGCACCATTTCAAAGCTCTGTGTTACTACAAATACCTTGTGAGAATGATATGTTGAAAATCATGGAAATGTTAAATTATTTATTTATTCATAATATACATAAATGTTCTAATCAATATTTATTGGTTGAGAGTAATATTATTGACTTGAATAATTTAGATGGGGTGAAAGACGTTTGTGTATCAACACCTTCCAGGAGAGTAATTTAAGTTGCAGTATAAGAAGCATTGAGATTACTAAGTAGATGGTGTGGCAGAATGAGACTGTAGACAGTGTATGTTAGGTTAGACCTGGTAAAAGTTATTGGAATGGCTCCATAGTATTCCACACTTCAGCTTGCATTCATAGGTAAGAATTCCTGGTTGGCACTAAGCTATGGAGAAGACAGTTTCCAAGAGCAAGGAGTTTCCCATGCAAACATGTTATAACTTACAATGTTTTAACATTTGATATGGGCAGTTACAGAATGGATCCATCCTAGGTGTTAAGTTCATTCCAGATAGGGCTTCACCTCAAACTGCCAGAGTCGTAAGGCAGGGACTTCAGGAACTATCTTTCTAAAACTTAAAGCATACTTATGTAAAACAATTTAATGTTATGTAGACTGAGGTGAGATATTGGAGAGCATGTATGCAAGCAGTGAGCCTATTCATTATATTTAAGTAAAACCATGATTACGTCGATCTTCGTTTAAATGACAATAGCTCCCAGATGCATCAACCTATCACCTTCAGATTATTAGATCAATAAGTTAACATATGGCCCTGTCTATTTATAGTACAAAAACTATATTAATTAGCAATTTTATGTTTTTGATATATTTTTGAAAATGTCAAATGCCCGGTACCATTTTCATACACCCTGTACTAAGGATTAAAACAAAGATAAATGCATCAGTGACACCATGCAACAAACGGACAATTTATGACACTGTAAGCAACGCTTTTGGTGTGGCAGAATGCTGAAGTGTGGAATACTATGGAGCCATTCCAATAACTTTTACCAGGTCTAACCTAACATACACTGTCTACAGTCTCATTCTGCCACAAGTTATTTTAGGGTCTTCTTTAATACTTAAAGGCAATTCTGGTAGTCATCATTGCCCGGGCATCATTGCCGCCATTTTAAATCAGAATATACCTTTGCCATTTGTTGTGACGGGTGTGGTAACACCGTATGGGCCTATGGAAGTTATATATGTCGGTAAAATGTCTTGCAAAACGGGGTTATTGGCTAGAGAATGTGTAAAAAACAGGAGCCGATGGGATATGTGGAAAATTAGGTAATATATGGGCATCCTAATCTTCGGGTTGCTAGACTATGCAAATGACGGTCATTGGATGAAAGATGGAGAGTATGAGAAAATGTAGTAGTCCCTGAATATATATTAACAGGAGAGCGCTAAGAACAAATTGTAAAAGGTTGGAGTTGGGTTGGGTAGCCAGTAGCCAACAGTAGAAAAAAATAGGCCTGTGATTATTTTAGGCATTGTTTGAAGCGGGTCCTCGGCCCATAAGCCTGTAAAAATTACCGTGGGCCTGCCAATACCCAGGGCCCGTCACATTTTGTCACCAAAGTCAGTATTAATACGGATTCAATGGTGACTTCAACATCAATCCATGCATGCTTTAGTAATTGCGAATCTCAAATCTCAAGTAAAATGTTACAAATTGGGTTCGGGCCTTTTTTTGTTAAAGCAATGATAGTGTAAAAATGATGCACCAAATGACTTCAGTTAGACCTTCATTTTGCAACATCCCCCCTCAGTCACCATACATAAACAAGCGGTCTACAAATGGCTTCAATTGGGCCTTCATTTTCACACATTTCCTAACTTTTTCTAACTAATATTTTACACAATAATAGTGTCAAAATCGTACACCAAATGGCTTCTATTGGGCCTTCATTTTGCAAACATGGGAACACTCCCTGCTTATAAATAAAGAAGTTGTTCTTTTCGTTTCTGCTTTGGACATCGGCACTTTGTTTTTAAACGCAATAAATCATACAATAATAGTCAGGACTTGTCCACAAAACAAATTTTGACTTTTCAAACAAACAAAAAAAATTTACACAATAATAGTGCCAAAATGGTCCACCAAATGGCTTCAATTATATAAGTCTTCGTTTTGCAAAAGTTTCTCACTTCTGAGGGGGACACTGCATCCCCCCTCAGACACACCTACGTCGGGAAGGCTCGACGGGCGGCGCTGTCGTGCCGAAGTAGTGTCCCCCTCACTTTCAAAAACAGATTTACGCCCTTGACTGAGAGAATTACAAGCGACAGTTTGGTAGCCATTGTGTAAGATCACGAACTCTCTATTGTGTGAGACGATGAAAAATAAAATTGATGACGAAAATGCATAATTTTGCTCCACTGATGATTAAAAAAAATTCTTAACCCAACTCTACATAAAGATATACATTAAAATTGAAAAAAAAAATGCCGTCGAAATTATATTGATTAAGATGAGATTAATAAAGTTTATTGGCCAATGCACAATAAACAGATTTACCTCCTGGGAAAATGGTTTAGGCCAATATTGTGGGCTGGGCTTCAATGCTTAGGTGCAGCATTCTCAAAGAACCAATTGACATCAAGGCCTATTGTCTACGACAGCCAATAGGATTTGCCTGAGCACAGCGATGCTGATCAAATTTCTGAGAAATAATCACATATCGTTCTGTCACGGGAGGAGTAAGAGGTGGTGTTATTCTTGGAAAAATGTGTTCTCAAACCAATTAAACGACTGTCTGTGCAGAAGTTCGAGTACCCAGAGCCGTTCCGACCATTAGGCCAGGGAGAGGCTTTGCCTAGGGCGGCAAAGTCCCTGGGAACGGCCCTGCGAGTACCTTACTTGTTTTGACGCATAAACGTAATAATAAGAGAGAAGGAAGATGGTTCGTCGAGGGACCAAGCGTGGGACGAAAAGAAACGCATCCAGGGCAAATCTAGTGCCGGTAGAGGTAACGGAACGTCAAACCCGGGCCAGGCTCGCACCGTAAGAAATTTGACATCGGGAAGTGATACTTCTAGAAACACTGCGACAACTGGCGAAGGCGGTGTGACGAGTAGCGGAGGCGGAGAACGAGACAGTCGCATGGTGGTGCAAACTTTGGCACCAGCTGCACGAGACGCGAGTGTGGCAGAAAATGGAGACCAACGGCAAGATTTGCGGCTAAGAATACCAGGCTTTGGTGGGTAATCAGGTCCTTCAACCGAACCAGACGCCGGGACCAGACGCCGGTACAACCTCCAGCCATGCCAGTCCCCAACGGGGAAAACCTGCTACGTGGACTTCCGGGTGAGTCGAATTTAAATGCAATACATATTAACGAACATGATGCGTACGGTCTGAAGCAGAGTCAAATAAGGTCGCAAATTCAGCCGCAAATGCAGCCCTTTTAATCAGGCTATGGTTGGGGGCAGGTCGGTACGGGTCTTGGATTTCGTCTGGACATTCTGCCCGTAAATTACGCACTAGAAGTTGCCTACAATTAATGGCCCCTTATGGAGGCATTATAAAAGTGCTCTAAGCATGTTTTAAACAGATTTATTGAGTAGAGCAAAGTATACTGATCAATATGCCTTTTATTTGGAGTCAATCGGACATACGGTTTTCAAAATATATCAATTTATATTTTCTTTGTATCTTATTGTTTTTATCAATAATCAATAAATCAAAATAATGGGGTACTGCATGAAGGATTCATCCATCAAATCTTCAGTCAAAGCCTATGCTGATGACCTTACTCTAACTGCAAGAAACCCAGAAGACTGTCAGAAACTGGTCAACGTCGTTAGTGACTTCCTGAGGTGGACTCGATCAATGAAGGCAAAGCCAAGCAAATGTCGATCCCATGCCATGAAGAGATGTGTCCCAAATTAGAAACAAAAGCAAGAGGGACATAAAACCCAATATGTGGCATACGATCCAAAGTTGACAATAGATGGAGAAGAGATTGCATATATCCACGACCAAGCCATGCGATTCTCGGCAAGCTTATTTTCAAAGATCTGAAAGATAAGGAAATCAGAGAATCTGTAAAGCAGAAACTAACAGACATGTGAAAAAGACAGACAATAGCCTACTCAATGGAATCATGAAGATGTGGATATAATACGACGTAATGCAATCCTACCCAAAATGACATGGGAGTTTACCATCTACAACTTCCCAATTACATACATCGAGGGCTTGGAAGCTACCTGCACCAAATACTTGAAAAGATGGGGAGGAATAAGCAGATGTACCACCAACAGTGCCCTATACAGAAGCAGGAAGAAGTATGGGCTTCACCTTAAAAGACTCACCACTTCTGTAAAATGCATGCAAGTCACCAAGCACCATCTCAACAAGTATTCTATAGATGGAAAAACACAGACTCTCTACAAAGACTGCCTACAAAGAAAAGCAAAGCAATCAAGGTGGAATGGAGTCAGTGAACTTGAACAAAGAGAGCGACATCTGATGCTGAATGAGATGTGCAGAGGTCAAACAGACAGAGCAGGTCTTGGTTTCAAAAAGAACCAGAAACTGTTAAGAGACATGAAACCCCACGAACACAGGAAATGCCTCACTAGTCTGGTAAAAGACGTAGATGAAGATGACATGCTTGTGTACCTCTATGGCTGCGCCAAACAAGGACAATGGCTCAGATGGGACTCTGCCATGCAAGTATCCCAGCAAACACAAAACGTTTTCGACATCATTCGCAAAAGGTTATAAAAGGTTGTCAGAAAACGTTTAAATGTCGGGTTATATAAAGGGTATATTAAGGGTATAAAACGTTTTCATAACATTAAAAATCAATTTTTTGATAATCTACTGCTCAGCAAACAAAAATGTTTTACAGAAAACGTTTAAATGTCGGGTTATATAAAGGGTATAAAAACGTTTTAATACCATTCCAAAAACATTTTTGAAAACTTGATACAAAACATTCTAAACAGAATGTTATTTTGGGGTTGAAAGAATATTTTGCGAAAAATGTTTGCCCAAAATATTTGCAATAACGTTTTAAAAACGTTTTCATGACCTTTATATAACCCGACATTTAAATGTTATTAAAACGTTTAGAAAAAAACATTTTAAGAACATTTCTGTGTTTGCTGGGTGCAAATATTTTAACATAATGTTATTTAAGTGTTGACAAAATATATGGAACAAAATGTTTGCAAAAATAGTTTACAATAACATTTTTGAAAACATTTTAAAAACATTATTGTAGAGTGTTTTCATACAAAACGTTATAAAACGTTTTCATGACCTTTATATAACCCGACATTTTAATGTTATTAAAACGTTTTTATATGTAAACCAAAAGCCAAAATATAACTTATTAAAAACGTTTTTAAAACGTTTTCGTGTTTGCTGGGTTATAGATACATCTTGGAAGAAGCTCCTTTATGTATGGACACCAGAGCTCCTATCTTTCCATGTCAATGCCATCCACGATCAACTTCCATCACCAGCTAATTTGAGACTCTGGGGAAAGACCAACCTTGGATCCTGCCATTTATGTCATCATAATAACTGCACTCTATTCCACATCTTAAATGGATGCAACTATTCTCTGCAGAGTGGCAGATACAACTGGAGACATGATCAGACACTGATGATCATACACCCCTCCAGAATATACCAACTATATGACTACTATCCGGCAAATTCCGCACTGCAGATGGTGTAACCTACCGGAATCTAGCACTGCCTCTTCCAAAAGAGATGCAACAAACCTCTTACAGAAGGCCAATGACTGGGAATTTCTGATGGATGAGGAACATAAGTAAGTAGTATTTCCTCCCATAATCACAGAGACTGCAGAACGTCCTGATATTACAATCTATTCTGAAAGGACCAAAACAGTTATCATCATTGAGCTTACAGTCCCAATGGAAGAAAACCTGTCAAATGCCAATGCAAGAAAGGAAAGCAAATACCAAGATCTTGTAGCCGACTGCGCAAATAGGGGATGGTGTACGCACGACTTCCCAATTGAAATTGGAAGCAGAGGTATTTACAACACATCGCTGACAAAATGCATCGCTGCTCTCGGAGTACCAAGTGGAAAGAGACGTAACATCATGGATGTAGCTTCTAAAACCGCACTCAGATCCAGCTATGTGATATGGTTCTGCCGTCAAAGCAAAGCATTCCGACAGATAGACCTGATTCAAAGCTGGAAACAATCTCCATGTGAAGATAATGAAGACGAACCAGCACAAGACACTCAGACCTAAATATGCCAAGTGACACTTATAAATACTGCTCAACGACACTTTTCATAGCTATACACTAGTCCAGCTGCCTGCTGCCGTTGCAACGGTGGGGCACTTGCTAGTGTAACAAGCTGATTTTGTTCGTTTGTTAGTTAAACTGCATCAAGGTGATTTTTCCAATTTTGTCATTTTCCAACACAAAACTACACCAGGAGTGCTCATCTTAAGGAGGGTGAAATTAGACTCCGAAGATGACAGCGCTGGTGATCTACCAATGAACTACCCCTCCAACTGATAGTAAGACTAGGTTCCTGTGACCAGTCATTGTCCATAATGACATTGCACATCCCAGCTCCAGCAGTACAAGCTCTGCTCAGCTGACTCTAACTCACGGGTCTGCTGGGTAATATAGGGGCATTGACTTAACACGCTGGTTTACGCCACCCATACCAGCTGTTCCTAGCCTGAAAGTAGGATGGAGTGCCCAATCTCTGATGATGATTTAATTAAATCTATCTCTGCGTGAGGGAAGGGTGACGGTTGGGGCCCCCTAAAACCGGTTTAACCCACCAGAGTCTGGTCCTAAGTCCAGAGACCTCAGAGAATTGATTGACGCCTACCCAAGACACGGAGATATGCAGTTCAAGAAATACTTCCCAAGACACCTTCAAAGAGGCATTATAATGGAGTGCTCATCTGTACAAGGGTGAAATAAGGCTCCGAAGGTGACTGCGCTGGTGCCAAGGGGGTGACACTAAACTCACGGTTGTTCTATTAAACACTGACAAGCAATGACAAATCCCGCTGGTTTGCTTGGTAGAAAATGAGTCCAGTTATTGATCGGTTATGAATATTCATGTTCGACCCCTAGATCATGTTAATTACGGTTGACAAATGTGATGCGATCAAGCAAAATCAGTCGGAACTCGGCAATATTGATTTTGAGATATAGCCAAACAAAGGAAAAATTTCCTTTTGTTTCTTTTTGTTTTGGAAACTCTTTAATTGCTCATATCTTTGTAACTGGTTGTTCAATTTCAATGGAGGTTTCTGCAAAATACAGCTTTGTAAATGCTTTTTACTATCATATAAAAAACTGAAAATTTAATATGTCCGAGTTCCGACTGATTTTGCTTGATCGCATCACAAATAAAGCCCCCATTCAGTATGCGAACTTTGTCTGTTCAATGCGAGTACCAAGCTTGAAAGTGCGCCCGCTATAAGAGCTGAGACCACTGACCTCTGCACCCGTAATGGCGGACTGGTATTTCCATTAGGCACCAGAGATATGTTTTTATTGAAAGTCTGCTAATTTGAGAAGGGAATGACTTTTTACAATAGCAATGTCGAAATTAGGACTTGCTGTCAATAATACGATGGAAATTCGAGAAGGTATGAAATACAAGTAGTATTTCAAGTCAAAATCTTTTACACCACATTCAGAAATGAAGACCACTTCATCCCTTATTCATAGGTCTATCACCAAACGCCGTTGTGGAAATTACGTAACCAGTGTCCTTGAACATTTTAAGCTCTACGGCTGTTTTGACATAATATAATGACATTGTGATACTCGATTATATATCTTTGGGAATTAACATTTCTTTTCAAAAGCAGACCAATGGTGTTTGCTTGAAATGAATCTGATATAATTCAATATTACTGGAATTGAATTCCACATAATTATGTGACCCGTTACAGCAAAAGGTACCCTAAGTCGGGTCCTACATATTTCTCATTTTCTAGTGCCAAGCATATTCTAAATCAATAATTAATCCTATATTGTTGAAGAGGATAATAAGCTTGTACCTATATGCAGTCTATAGAAATGTTTGTCATACAGCTCCAGTCTTTTTACTATGGCTAATCCCTGTTTGAATTGGTAAAAGCATTGTATTGTATTTTATTTGTGTATGTACATGTATTAGCCACCCACTAACAATGAGAGCACATTCTTTGACCTCGTTGACTTGGGGATGATTTGAAATGACCGCCACTTCAGATTGTCATGATTGTTTGTAATTTTATGGGGGAAAGGAGACATATGTAGCAGCCGACATAAGGTACCTTTCGTTGTAACGGGTCACATATATGCTGCCAGGGACGGCCACGCTGGCACCATCTATAGCTTCAAGCTCAGTCGGCGGAGCTCTGCACTACAGACAATAAAAGGACACGTAAATGTCACATTTTATAAACTTAATACATTTAATATCACCCCCATTGTTGTATAAAGAAATCGTGTACAAAATATACCAGTTTATACCTATATACAGAACGGTGCCCAGGTCAAAATTCCAGTTGATCCCAGTTGAACTGGTATCAACTGGTTTCATTTGATACCAGTTCAACTGTGTTTACAACTGGGCGATGAAATTCCGTCACGGAAATTGGAACGTTCCAGTTGACTCCAGTTCAACTGGTAACTGGGTTCAACTGTTTTGAGAACACCAGCTGATCCCAGTTGAAAAATGAAATGCTCTAGTTGAACTGGGGTAAACTGGTAACTTGGTTCAACCGTTTTGAGAACACCAGTTGAACTGGTTTCATTTGATACCAGTTCAACTGGTTTCATTTTACTCAACTGGGATTAATTGTGTACATACCAACATACCAGTTCAACTGGGATTTGAGATGGAACCAGTTCAACTGGGATCAATTGGAATTCCTTACTAGGTTTTTTTTAAAGTCATATTTAGTTCGCCAACTGGAATTTAACTGAGCTTTTTTTAATGGGTTTTCATACTGTTTGGAACTGGATTTATTCATGGATGGTTTAATTTCAACTTTCAGAGCTTAGCAGTCATATATATATGCTTCTTTTTTCGACTATATAAATTCTATGGTGTCACATTTGATAAATCTGCTATAATATTTCTGTGATGTTTTCTAAATGTTTGAAATTAATGTATTTGATTTACAAGTATGTAGAGTATGTATTATTTCTCTTTATTTATATATAATATTGCAGTAGTTGAAATTGTAAAGGATCAACCCCTCCCCCTGTCCAATTTAAATCGTAACTGGGAATATATGAAACACAGTTAAACATAAATGGCATCCCAGTTCAACCAAGTTGAACCTAGTACATCCCAGTTGGAACTTTCAACTGGAATTTTGACCTTCAAACTAGGTTTAAAAGTCTCAAGTGGAAAACAAATGCATTTGAAAGTTCAATTGTGTTTAACTGGGGTTGTAAATAGTATATAACTGGTCTAGACATGCTTTTGCAACTAGGTTTAGAAAGTCCAATTGGTTATTACTGGGATACAAGCCCAGTTGATAACACAGTTAAAATAGAACAGACATTAACTGTGCTTTCAATTACCAGTTAATGTATGTTCTATTTTAACTGTGTTATCAACTGGATGTAACTGGGATACAAGCCCAGTTGATAACACAGTTAAAATAGAACATGCATTAACTGTGTTTTCAATTCCCAGTTAATGTATGTTTTATTTCAACTGTGTTATCAACTGGATGTAACTGGGATACAAGCCCAGTTGATAACATAGTTAAAATAGAACAGACATTAACTGTGTTTTCAATTCCCAGTTAATGTGTGTTCTATTTTAACTGTGTTTTCAACTGGATGTAACTGGGATATAAGCCCAGTTGATAACACAGTTCAAATGAAACCGACATTAACTGTGTTTTCAATTGGGAATTGGGATTGGCCTTTCGCTGTGAGAAAGCAGTTGGACCTAGTTGTCAACCTAGTTAGACCTAGTTGACAACCTGGTTCAACCAGTTGCACATAGTTCAACCTAGTTAAGTCCAGTTGAAACCAGTTGCCTATTTCAACTGGTTTCAACTGGAATTTCGACCTGGGTGATTTATGCATCAATTAAACATGCCTGTACACTTCCACTGGTTCGAACAGGCTCCGTCTGCATGCCATGACTAGCGCCATCTATACGAGCTGAGGCCAAATTTAAATAACAATACGCTATTTAAATAACAGTGCAGCTCATGCTAATGAGATAGTGCCGTTTCCTACCAATTATTCCATGCTGGTGCCCTACCAATGAATTACTTCTCCTCTGTCACATAGGAGGTCATACGTGTTGACCTTCATCTATTGTATTTGTTCAACTGTGTATATGGAGAGGAGAAACGCCATTAAACGCCATTAAAACTCCATCAGTATTAGGATTGCTATTCCAAGTACTTTGATAATACAGATAATATGTATTAATGGGTCGAGGCCGGCGATTGCATTGAAAAACCTAATAAATTATTCATAACAGTTACGTAATAAATCGATAGTGCGGACACTTTTCATTTGCAAGCCACCAAAATTCGTGATCTTTTAGCGTTGGAAAAGAAACCACGTGAATAGAGTGCCCTCTCAAGAATAGGTTCTCTGTGCCATTGATCCAGCATTGCTCTTATGAACTCTCACCGCCCTGCTTCGTGTATGATACCAACGCACTGAATATTGGAAAATGTTGCCAATCAATATTCATGAGAGTGTACATTCAACGTCCAATTTTCGAAATTGGGTGACTTGTGCTTGGAAGGTGTAAAATACATCTGACTGGGCGTTTTAAATACGTAACGCATAAAGGCATTGACATCATCGAATGGCTGCCTATACGCCGTAGAAGTGACGTAGTTAATCGGATTAACTACCATAGCAATAGATGAATACAATTTTGACTATACCGCCCTGCACTACAACGTTCACGCGGTACCGATGCATTGAACCATAGATGTCAAAGAAATGCTAATCACTCGCACCTGTAAGAAAAGTATCTTTGAAAAGAGCGGTATTGTATTCAATCTATGTTTGCTGACATACACAGGTGATTAGTGCAATCTGCTTGTAGTGCAGGGCGGTCTATTCAAAAATTGTATTCATCTATTGCTATGGTAGTTAATCCGATTATGACGTCACTTCTACGGCGTATAGTGCTGTTAGTGTTAGGCCTATGTGTGTGTGTGGGGGGGGCTGTGTTTAGTTTCTATAATAATTATTATAAGGCCTACATTTATTTGTCATTCCTTTCTTTTCCTTTCTCTGTACTTATTCTTTCCTTGATAAAGTATCACTCCCTCTTCTTATCTCCCTTCCCTTCTCCATCCCCTCTTACGTTTTGTCCCCTCTTTTCCTTACCTTTCTATTTATTTACGTCTATTTATTTATTTATCTTTTATTTCTTCCTCTTTCTCTCTTCCTCCAGTCCCCTCTCATTCTTCATATCCCCTCCTCCACCCTCATCCCCTACCAAGACCTCTCACAGAAGAACTGTCCCCTTCAGTACGCCACTGTTTATGACATTCTCAGTCCTTCTTATATAAAATGTCAATTTGTGAAACAACTTTTATATAGGCCTATACCGGTATACTTATTATATGTTACATGTATAGGCCTACGTAGCTATTACCATTATACAATATACAGACATGCAGACATGGCAGCCTTGATGTGTAATCATCAGCAAGCGCATTCAATTTATTTAAATGAAGCACCTAATGTCAGCGGGGTGACAACGAACTATACATCAGCGGCTAATGTGTGCCTTTTGTGATTACGGCTACTCAATCACACCCTTGTGTGTTATGCTAACAAAAGGTACTTTTCGTTAAAGTAAGCGCTTTCACGCGACTTTCATTTGATCACTTATTGACAGTAGCCTGCTAGGTAAAGCGTTAATACACTGTCGGGTCAGCTTACCGATTTAATGGCGGAAGCCCTTTGTCCCAAACAAAAGGTGGTCATAAGCAACATTAGTCCTACCAATTTCATTATGTACCCAACACTGATCTTTTAATTGGTAGAATTCAGTCTAAACTATTATTAACATCGACCGAATTGTTTCTATTTATTAATAAGATATTAAGGTATATATTTCAGCCAAAAAACTTTGGAGATAATTCCCAACAAATAGGGTATCACAGAAAAGCTAAGACTCAAAGCAATGTCGCTGAGGCAAAGAGTAAGTTGTATAAGGATCTATTTTTTGTGAATGAAGTTTTTGTTGTTGAGTAATGTTATGTAATGGTTTCCTATGAAAGTGAGTGAAAGTTTGTTAAACTCACACCTGGATGTGAAAAGTGTGAAAAAATCGGCCAAAACGCTATTATATGAAATGAACAAATGATGAAGTTCAAAATAAACATCTTTAGGATGACAAAAAATGCACCAGGAGTTCAGAGTGAGATGATTTCCATCACTCCACTACTCAAGATTGACTTCAACAGTGATTACAAGCTAAGTTTCTGCTTAAATTGCCCCTCTAGGTAACAGTATTTTTGCACTGTTGTTCTTAACACTTTTACATACTAATGAACATGTCATTGGCAGTAAGTACTGAAAAAACAAAGTGGATAGCTCTTTCCAATAATTTTTGAGACTATTTTTACAAGATCAGTCCATTTTTCAAGATGCTTGTTCAGAGATATTTAACAATGGACCAATAGACAAAGCATGTAAATGCCCTTTGATTTCTATAGTTAACATGGTTAACATGTATAGTATTATAGGTCTACATTATATTTCATCAGATTTATTATGTTAAAAGTTGTCATTATGAATTTTTTAAATGACATTTAAGTTTCAGTATCAATTCTAGGGTTTCATGTTAGCAAAAACATAGATTTCTTCATATAGATATAGATGGAAAAGCTGAAATTGCAGTGTCCATCTTAGTGTATCTGCACACAAGGTCATGCTTGCACAATCACAATAGGCATATACAAAATAATTTGACCGGTTCTTTTGTGCTTACCTACACACAGCAGTGTGTGCTATTTCTTAATTGTTACTTCTGGTTGTTACACATTTGGTAAGTCTGATCTTGCTTATGACCAGGTACCTTTCGATGAATAGCTTGTCAGATTTCAAATCGGCACAAGGGGTCCTTTCATCTTTTCTGTTTCGGTTTCCGGTTTCGGATCTCATTGCTATTTTGAAGTGTTAGCATGGTACGTGTGAACAATCCTTTTATTCTAGTCTTTTGTTGACTACAGAAAAGTTGAACGAAGATAAAAAAATATTACTTCTGTTTCGGTTTCGGGAGTTATGTTAATTTCTGGCAGGAAAAAAAGTGAGATGAGCGGGTTGATGCTAATCTAGACAAAAGAAGTGTCTAAATTTTACGGTCGTAAATTCTCGATAAATTGTACGGCTTCAATTGACTTGCGTTGGGTGTATAGGTACTCCAGCCTAAGCGGGAGTAGATTGTGAAAATTGCCCAACGCAGAAATATATACATTAACACGAGTAATCAGTGTTGCCAAGAATTACGTACTTGTTCGTGCAATCGCGCAAAAATCGGTTATATTATGATTATGTAGCGATTAAACGGGGAATTGTTTTCGTCCCAAATACACCTTAAAACTTGGTAATATGCAACACCAGAGAAGTGCGTTGAAGTGAAACTAATAGGATTTCTTTCATTGGAATTGGTAATCTGATAATTGCTTCACTGGCAAAATTGCCAGACTCAAAATCTATTTCAAATGTATATTATATGAGAGAGTGGGGATGCTAGACGAGGAGATGATCTGGTGGAGGGGAGGAGCGGCGAGGAGAGAAGAGGAGAGGAGAGGAGAGGAGAGGAGAGGAGAGAGAGAGAGAGGAGAGAGGAGAGGAGAGGGAGAGGAGAGGAGAGGAGAGGAGAGGAGAGGGAGAGGAGAGGAGAGGAGAGGAGAGGAGAGGAGAGGAGAGGAGAGGAGAGGAGAGGAGAGGAGAGGAGGGAGGAGAGAGAGGAGAGGAGAGGAGAGGAGAGAGGAGAGGAGAGGAGAGGAGAGGAGAGGAGAGGGAGAGGAGAGAGAGGAGAGGAGGAGAGAGGAGAGGATGAGAGAGGAGAGGAAAAGAGAGGAGAGGAGAAGAGAGGAGAAGATAAGAGGGGAGAGGAGGAGAGAGGAGAGGAGAGGAGAGGAGAGGAGAGGAGAGGAGAGGAGAGGAGAGAGAGAGAGAGAGGAGAGAGGAGAGGAGAGAGAGAGAGAGAGGAGAGGAGAGGAGAGGAGAGGAGGAGAGAGAGAGAGAGAGGAGAGAGGGAGAGGAGAGGAGGAGGAGAGAGGAGGAGAGGAGAGGAGGGGAGAAGAGAGGAGGAGGAGAGGAGAGGAGAGGAGGAGAGAGAGAGAGAGAGAGAGGAGAGGAGAGGAGAGGAGAGGAGAGGAGAGGAGAGAGGAGAGGAGAGGAGAGAGAGAGAGGAGGAGAGAGAGGAAATACAACATCCAATATAATTCTGATCCACATAATTCAAAAGATGGCACAGGTGAGAGTTGGGGAGGGGGAGAGACAGACATACTAGAAAGAGAAGAAAGCGAGAGGAGAAGAGGCAGGGGTCCTTTAAAAAAAAATTAAAGTAAGAGTGATTAAGATTGCCCACTTGAGACGCCAGTGTTGCATATAATTGACTTATCCAACCTTTATTGACAGATATAAGCAAAGAGCTTTTAAATAGAAATAGAGTCGCAATAGATTATATAATCTTTTGTTCGTTTGATGCCGATTAGAAGTTGCGACAGGCTATTCATAAAGGTGGGCTTACACGATGAAATTTCCATTGCAAGGCCCATTACTTAGTGGGTGAGATTATGTGCTCACTGACCATGAAGCTGTGCAATTGATCAAAATAGACGAAGCAATGTACGGCCTTGCAATTCCTTGAGCGTGGCCATAGGTTTGGGATATACTCAAAACATAAGTAGTGGTTAATGATTTTCGTATTAATATCAAAATGGCTCATGTGTTGTCCTGAAAGCAAAAGATTGCCATCCTCTCCTGTATATCTACAATTTTCCATAAATAAAAGGCTAAGGAAAACTAAGATCAAAAGGGCTAAACACCACCACCAACAACAACATAGGCCTACAAGTGTATTATAATGTAGCATGTGCACACATTTATCATGTTGTGGATGGTGAATCAAGCTGGTCCCTACACATTCCCAAATGAATGCAGTGATCAGCCGGTGTTCACTCAGCTGATTGGCTGAAGGAGGTTAGATTGCATGCAACAACCTTGAAAGTAGAGCACGTCTCTACCTTTTTGCCTGTTGCTCGGGGGATTAATTTGCCTGATGCTTGGGGGATTAATTCCTTGCAAATCCAAAATACACGGCGCAATCTTTTTCCAAGGTCTGTGCAACAGGCAATTGCATGAAAAATTGCATCGTGTAAGCCGGCCTTAAAAGTGGTACCATTGTTTCGAATAAAGGGGTTCCGCCATTAAATTGGTCACTGATCCGGCATCATATTAACGCTCTACACAACAGGCGAGTATCAATAAGTGACCACAATACAGTCATGTGTAAGGGCAGTCATGTGTAAAGTGGTACCATTGTATCCACGTATCCCAATGTGTGCTTGTGTGGGTCTGGGGTATATAAAGGAGGCTTTAGATGTCGATGCAATCATCTTTACCACCCACCTGACTGTAGGCGCTTCATTTAAATAAATTGAATGCTCTTGCTGATCGATTAAACATTAGAATGTATGAAGGCTGCCATTTCCTATCTACATGTATATTACACTATAATGGTAATCGCTATACGTATACATGTAAGTATAAGTATAGGCCTATAAAGGTTGTTTTTATGAAATTTCCATTTAATTTTAAGTCTTGGGAGGTGAGGAGGGAGGAAGAGGGGAGGAGGGGATATGGAGATTGAGAGAGGGCTGGAGGAAGGGAGAAATGAAAAGATATAAAGACAAGTAGATAAATAGAAATATAAGGAAAATGATGGGAATGAGAGAGGGAGGGTGAGAGGGGACAAGGAGAGCGAGGGAGTGATATAAAGTGTAGGCCTAGGAAAGAATACGTACAGAGAAGGGAAAAGAAAGGAATGATGAATACATTTAATAATAATTATTAGGCCTATATAATAACTAAACACATAACAGCACTGGGCAGCCATTCGATGATGTCAATGCCTTTATTCGTTAGTAATTAAAACGCCCAGTCAGATGTATTTCACACCGTGTCAAACACAAGTCACCCAATTTCGAAAACTGGAGGTTGAATGTACAAACTCATGAATATTGATTGGCAACATTTTCCAACATGTCAGCGCTCTAATCGGAAACAATAGAACAATAGACCCTGCAGAGCGTTGGATATAAGTGTGATTGACAGCACCTATTATTACCTCTTCAAATGAGAAGCATGATGCCCCAAACGTAACAATGAAGTCAACTTACACACCATCCTACTTAATCCCTTGCGTTTTCGTTTCTGAACAATAGAGCTCCCGAAACAGAAAAGTTGAAACGAGGGTTAGTTTCAATGCGTTACGTAATCTATTTCATCTCCATCTTTATAATAGCTACATGTATGATACTGAAATAGAAACAGGGCTGCGACACTAAATAATTTGCATAGCAAAATGACCCAATTTGTCTCAAATATGAATGAATTTTAAGAAACATACGGGATATGATGAACATTGACTGACGCCACACAGTGACATCGCCCCGATATCTTCATGGTAGAAATCGCCATGGTAGGTTGAATCCACAGCCAACCATGGCCATTTTATTCGGACCTTATGAGATGCATAATTAGCGAAGTGACCTGACTAAGGCTATTGACAATAGACGGGTAATTGATTTCTCGCTGTGTGAGTAAGCTTGTATACGACATTGCGGTCAATGGTTATACTATCTCCACTTGAGTGAGTGCCGCTATAGCCTGCTGCGCGCTGTAGTCCATACATGAACAACGCAATATAAAATTAGAGTTTTGGTCAAATTTTGAGTTCAAAGCGCACGGCCAATTTTCAAAGCGCACGCTAACGACTATCATATCTGTTCAACACGTATTTTCAAGTGTATGAGACCAAATCTGGTTTCTTGAGAAAAAATCATTTACGGGAGATATTCATAATTTTCTAACCCAGTATCCGAAGATTTTCGTCTGATATCAAAATCGTGCATAGCAATTCACGTGTATCGATCCCGTGTATTCATTTTAATGTCTCTGCTGTACCAAATAATTATTAGCCAGGCGATGTCGGTGTGCGCCATGAAAGTAGGATCTATTCAGTTAGCAACCTGGACAACGGATTCTTTTGTTCTGCAAGGCTCACTCAGTCATTTAATGAGGCAATACAAACGATCGAATTTGGTGTTGAAATGAGCTAAATTTTGAGTGACACCTTTTCAATGTAAAATTAATTTTCTCGGGCAAATAAAAAGCAATCATTTTCATTTTTTCAGTACATGTCAGGTCAAATTGTAGCGCTTGATACTGTATTTTTTTTTCAAATCCTAGTGTTAAACTTAGGCGTGAAATTCAGTCATTTCGTGTAAGATTTTCGATTTTGATAGGCTTAAACTCTGCCCGCGAGCCTTTTTTTTGGATCAACCTTTTAGCTTTTCAAAGCAATATAGTTCGCTAATGAAGGATTTTTCCCAACTTTCTAACGCACATCACCGTGAGCGATATATCATAGTTTTGTCAGAATTTCCGTTTTGATTTCACCATCTTTCACTGTCGGCTGAAATCAAAATCAACGCTGAAATCTAATGCTAGTACTAGCATTGTGGATCGATATCCCTGGGTTTAATAGGAATACCGGCATGGCTATAGTGTTGCCAGAACTTCAATATAGCAAAGAAATTCCCAGACCTATACACCAATCCGAGAAGCGTTTACTGTATTTGGCCCTCTATCGACGGAAACACAGATGTACCAGAGCGGGAGATTTAATTCGTTAGTCAATACTCATTATTGTGTATGAATATCACTGTTGTGTACAATTCCCGGTTACAATTCTGTATAGCACACAATAAATAATGGGTGGAACCCCCGACCTCGGGACACCGCAGTTTTCCATCGGGGACACCGCAGTAATGGCGAAGTCGGATAGGTGTATAGCGCTCCTACTGATCATGTTTAACCAGAACACCCAATTGGGGATTTAATCGCTGGTCGGGCAATTTGCTTTCAATGAATAATTGACCTGGATAACAACAAAGGAAATATCGACTATTTCTGCTGGTTGCTCTCGAGATAAAAGTACTGATTTGACATTTTCGGAACATGAATGGAAAAAGGGTAAAACAAAACGGAAATTCTGACAAAACTATAACATATAGACCCACACGATGTGCTTTACAGAGGTGGGAAATATCTTTCTTTAGCAAACTATATTAGTTTGAGACGCTAAAACATGAATTCCGTAAAAAGCTCGCAGGCGAATTCAAGGCCTATAAAAATTAAAAATATCACACTAAAAGACACAATTTGATGCTTAATTTTAACACCAGGATTTTAAAAAAATGTATATCCAAGCACCAAGTTTTTAACTGACATTACTGAAGGAAAAAAAATATTGCTTTATATTTGACCGAGAAAATTAATTTCATAGCAAAAAGGTGTATCTCTGAATTGGGCTGATTTTTACATGTATCGATCGACTTTTAGCGCGACTAAGCATTTCTAAAGAATTGGTTGTCCAGGCGGCTGACTGTATTAGTCGTTTTATATACAATGTAGGCCTATATACCGTATTGTCATAATACCAATATTTGTCATAATATATAATGAGTAATATTTAGCAACGTAAATGTGCAGTTCATATGCACAAACGAATACTGATCTTTATGATATTCAGGTTTGTTGACCTTCATCTATTGTATTTGTTCATCTGTGTATGGAGAGAAGAAACGCCATTAAAACTCCATCAGTATCAGGGCGTAGTTCAGTGAACTCACCGGATTGTTATTCTAATTACTTTGATAATACAGATAATATGTATTAATGGGTCGAGGCGATTGCATTGAAAAGCCTAATAAATTATTCATAACAGTTACGTAATCAATCGATAGTGCGGACACTTTTCATTTGCAAACCACCAAAATTCGTGATCTTTTAGCGTTGGAAAAGAAACCACGTGAATAGAGTGCCCTCTCAAGAATAGGTTCTCTGTGCCATTGATCCAGCATTGCTCTAATGAACTCTCGCCGCCCTGCTTCGTGTATGATACTGAAATAGAAAGTTCGTGATCTTACACAATGGCTAACAAAGTATCGCTTGTAATTCTCTCAGTGAGTCTTTTTTCCCTGGTATCCTGTAGTAATGTTCTCATTGTACCACTAGTCGGCGAAGGCAGTCACTACTATATAATGCTCAAACTGGGCAGGGAATTGATGGATCGTGGTCATAACATTACAATGCTCCTAGCAGATCGTTATCAGCCTCTTATTACGTCATCTCAAAACCCTACAGAGAGGGCTATTAATTACATCTATTTCCCGTCTCTTTTCAAACTTGATGATTATCATTACTTGCAGGCAAGTATGACAGAAGCGGGACTACAGGGCAGGTATGTGCAATGGCTTATGGAAATACATGCAATGGGCGCAGAAAACATCTTTATGCAACTATATGATGAATGTCGCGATGTTTTAGGCAACCAAACGATTCTCTCAACATTGCGTGATTTAAATTTCGACATATCAGTGGCAGACGTCAACGGTTTCTGTCCTGTTTTCCAATACCTACGACAGTATAATCGTATTCCGTATGTAGCTGTGTCTGCTATAATAACAATACCTTCTTCTTCTCTCTTAACCACTCGTACGCCTACAAATCCTGCATACAAACCAGAAATGTCTTCCGGGTTTGATCACGTGATGTCATTTTCAGAACGAATTATAAACTTTGCAGCTTCTATATTTTACTTGATTTTATTCAACCAAGCAACTGATCCATCAAAGGAATTGAGAGTTCAGCACGGACTTGATTCTTCCCTATTTTGTGAGGATGCGGAACTTTTTTTGATCAATACAAACTTTGCTTTGGATTTCCCGAGACCGTTGATGCCTAATACCAGAACAGTAGGAGGCATAACGACAGGACCAGGACGCCCTCTGGCGGTGGTGAGTGTTAAATCTTACTCGTTCGCGTGGGTACTCGAGCTTATTTTGAATCCGCGACAATGGACACATTTGGCCTTGAGGCCTAAAGGCTGAAAAAAATTACAACTTCCTTGATTTACTATTGTATTGAGATATTTTATCCAAACAAATGTTCATTTGCAGAAGCGCGGTGGTACTATGACGTAGTCATATATTGGCAATAGCATCGTGATATTAAAATGACCACGTTACAGCAATTCTTGTGGCCTATGAGCTGTCTTAATTAACAAAATATCAGACTCATGTCAGAAAAAAAGCTCCGCCGCCTGATACAACTCCCTTTGTCATTTTTAAAATTGCACGAATTTCCAAACAACTGTTCATATGCTCACGATGATTAAACTTTTGATATCAAATTTGGTATCAACCTTCAAAGGAAAGTGAATAGAAAATTATTATATAAATTATTTTGCCATAAACTCTCCAGACTCTGATTAAATGTGGATGTGGCGACGTTTTGATTTGGCTGTGTTTATTTTAGAACCACCGTAATCTTAAAATTATTTTGAACATATTTTAATTTGATATAAAAAATCTGATGTTTATTCGTTGTAATTCCTCCTTTGCCGGCACATACCTTTTTATTATAGCAAAAGTTTTGAGGAAAGTGTGGAAGATTTAACCACCAATCCAAATGAAGTATTCTATGCACACATTTGATGTTTCTGCTTTATTATACCGTAGAGACCATTAAAAGCGTAATCGGATTTAGCTGGGGACAAACAAATCTGAATGGAGCTTTTGTGAATTAGAATTTTAAAAATCCTATAAAACTAAATAATAAAAGTAAATTCTGTTAGAACGCTGAACAACCGATTCTTTTGTTGTGCAAGGCTCACTCAGTCATTTAATGAGGCAATACAAATGTCCCAGTGCCGTACTATTACGCTGACTTTCGTATTCGGCGAGGAGGACGATTTCGACCTCCTGGTTTGTTTACAAACAGAGAGGTAGACAAAAAACCGTTCCGCTTGTCCAAACACTCAAGTATCAGAAGGATGGTCCACAATAGCGTGATTCACGTAACCTGAATAGGGATTAAAAAGCTGTCACGTAGAACCATGTGCTTCTATTGTCCAATTTGCCATCAAGATTTCATATGGAAACAGTTCAGACCCAGTACAAGATCATGTCAGAAATTAATATTTTGTTCTGGGTCTGATTATTCGGACTACAAATGTCCCACATGAATCGCATTCTGAATACGAAGAATGTCCTTCTGATATCAAATAATTTTGATTTTTTGAAATTCGCAATGTAATACACATTTTATGGAAAATCATTAAAAATTGATATTTTTGATATTTAACAGTACTCGAAGTAAACTTTATAAATCTGATGATTTATATTTAAGGGCTTGCCCATCAGTTTCATTCAGGGCGTGTTTGAAAAACGGCACTGCGCATTAGTAAAAAGAATAAAATATACTAAAATTTTCGAACCACTGCCAAGGCACTATGAATGCTAAAGATGCCTATTGTGCCACGGTGACTGTGCTTACATTAGGCGATTTTCAAAGATATACATATCAAAGCGTTTCTAGTGTATTGAAAATCAGATTTTGGTAGGAATACAGTCATAGAAAGACATATGACTCTACTTGTCTGTTTGTTTTTCATTTAAGGTTAGCCGAGAGTTTTTCATGCGCTTGATTTCAGAGGGGCGTAAGTTCATAACAGAAACAGCCATGCAGAAAATGAACAAGCGTACTGGGACGTAGGCCTACTTACAATAGAATATTGATCCACGGTCAAGACATGAAACTGAGTGGCTTAGCTCGTGCCCGGAGCTCGTGAGTCGGGTGCGGGCGGGGGTTACATGAGGGGCGACATGCCGGGTCGGATGCCGGGGGAGGGGTACAAGCCATTTTCGGCAATTTTCATAAGGATTTTATAAATTTTAAAATTGATTGGGGCACTTCGTCAAGCTACGCCCTGGAAAATGTGTTGATTTTGAATTTATAGCCTTGATATCTTTGATGAAATAAATCAATGCGATGCTGCTATTCCCCTGATTACAATGTAATAGGGTACAACAATAACATCAACAACAATATCAAAAAGCAATTATTTGCAAATCGAATTTGGGAAGAATATTCAAAAAGACAGACTTAGCAGGCCTACAAATTTCTGAATTATATAAAGTGAAAAACAATCAATCACGATTCACTGCAGTCAGCGAATCAATCAAATAAAACTAAAAAGAAAGGAGCAAGAAAGAATAAAGAAATAGTGAAAAGAGAAAGAAAGAGAGAGAGAGAAAGAAAAAGAACGAAAAGAAAGTAAGAAAGAAAAAGAAAGGAAGAAAGAAAGAAAGAAATGAAAAAAAAAATGAAAAAAGAAAAAGAAAGAAAAGAGGAAAGAAAGGAAGTAAAAATGAGAAAAGAGAGAAAAAGGAAAGAAAATTCAGCCACATGGGGACTCGAACCCACAAAAATTGTTCATAACAGATTCCCAGTCCAACGCTCTATCCAATGGACCATACATCAGCTTACGCAATTTCTTATTCTCGAAGCGGATATGTAACTATAATTTGATGTAATTACTTGATTACAATCGCGTCCGCACAATGGCTCTTAGAATAAACACGCATGTCGGCGCTGAAATTTTGAACGAACTGATGGAGGAAAAACCTTGTTTTTTGCAATACTAGCTTCAATTTGGAGTGAAAATCAAATGGGATAGCAATTGGCAGAATGTTGAGAAATAATGTAGGTATTCAGATGTCTAAATTAACGCCTCGTTATCAAGATATCGATAATTTCACAAAACAGTTTTTTCTCAGACAAGATTCTTGAAAATGTTCCCCCAAAACGGGCTTTTTAAATTTGATCGGTACTGTATTTGGTTCTTCCCCATGGCAACATTATTTCTTTAATCGATTTG
The DNA here is from genome assembly GCF_039555335.1 of Amphiura filiformis. Classification (NCBI taxonomy): domain Eukaryota; kingdom Metazoa; phylum Echinodermata; class Ophiuroidea; order Amphilepidida; family Amphiuridae; genus Amphiura; species Amphiura filiformis. The sequence goes on along the minus strand of NC_092639.1, from coordinate 63,662,495 downwards.
TAGTACAATACAAAAAAGGAGAAAACAATCACTCGGCGTGGTTTTATACGGAGCGAACATTTGAAAAAACTGCATGGAACGTGTTTTTGATCTTGTGAACATGGTGCGTAAAAATGATTTAAACGAAGGATTTTCAAACGGATTCTAAAATTTTTTATAAACACACAAAAATAATGTAAAGATACATCCATGCACCAACATTTGATTCACTGCGATATTTGATTGCTGAGAAAACGCGATTTTAGAGAACAACTTTATACGTCTTTTATACGTTTTTTATACGTTTCTTCGTGTAACCTTAATACAAATTAATTTTGATGAATTGAACTGGTACGACTCTTAGGACTCGTGATAAACGAGGATTAATTTTGTAATAATAAAATGAAAACGCTGGGTCATTCACGACGTCATTTGTAATTCATGTCAAAACCTGGGGAGGACCACACACATCCGTGTATACGTGCACAATCGATACTCAATGATCCAGACAATACCGTTTGAATATACCGCCCTTATGTATGCACTTGCTTGACACATCTTGTCACTTGCGGGAAGATATACATGTACCCTAATAGCTTACAATAGATACCCCACCGTAAATAGCTCTCTTCGTTACCTCGCTGTGCTGATACACGCGATGCACGTAATTTTGAGACATATTTTGTTCAAAAATGATAGGGCGGGACTGTTTTCAGCTAAAATGTTGGCTATCAGCAGATGGTCAATGATACCGGGAAGTGTTGCAGAAAGGTGAGCGTACTCTTTATTTATTCAAAATAGCACATATCAATGAATTTAAATTGGAAATCCAAAAAGGAAATGTCAGGTCAAAATTCTCACCTTAGAATTATTGTGAAATAAAATCAAACCAAATTTAGGCTCAGCAAACAACGTCCAATTATTCCCATTGGTGTTTGCTACACGTGCATATAATAAATTATGATTTGGGGCTAATTTGAGAAGAGTTAATGCCTCGAGTTTCAAAATACACCGAATGATGTTTTTTGATCAAAAACATCGAAAATTCAAGACTCTGTAAAAACAAATCAAGAATTATCTGGGATAATTGCAACTAAGTATAATGAAAGTTATGATCTAAGCTACCAGATGCATCATTAATTTCCTGACTATCAAATTTAGTTTTGGGAAAAGATTACTTTAATGTTTTGGCGGGATTATTTCCGCCAAAAATTTCAACCAAAAAGAGCATGTAGCCTTAAAGTGTATGTACAAATGTGAGTACAACATATCTAAACATCCTCGTCCTGACAACTCTTTCAGAGGATGGCGACTTTAGACACAGCTGTTCTCGGCAAAGAGAAGTGATGTTTGGTTGGGCGGTTTTCGGGAAGGGGTATTTTGTCGGCGAGTACAACATATCTAAACATCCTCGTCCTGCCAACTCTTTCAGATGATGGCGACTTTAGACACTGCGGTTCTCGGCAAAGAGAAATTTAAAATCTGGTGTGGGGCTGGGTGGTTTCCGGGAACGGGATTTTTGTCCGTGAATACTTCATATCTAAACATCCTCGTCCTGACAACTCTTTCAGAGGATGGCGACTTTAGACACAGCGGTTCTCGGGAAAGAGAAATTTAAAATCTGGTATGGACGGTTTTTGGGTTGGGGCGGTTTTCAGAAAAAAAAGCGATAATGTTTAGGAAAGGTGTTCGTGGATAAAATAAGGAGTCAATTATATACTCATTTACTGTTTCATATAACTAGCGGGATACCCGCGCTTCGCGCGGGTCCCCGCTAGATGAGTAAATGGGAGCGTTCACTATAACAGGAAGAATTACTGAACAGGTAGAATCATCGAAAAGATACATTTTGATTTTCCGTTTCCATGTTATTTATTTATTTTTTCTAAATCTGTTATTTGTTACATTTCCCTTTTAGCTTCATTTTTTATTTGCTGCTTGTGATTTCCCGTTTCCATGTTTTTTATTTAATTCTGTTATCATTATTATAGCTTCTTTTTTTTCTTACATTTCCTGATTAGTTTCTTTCCTTCTTTGTTTCGTTCCCGTTTCATTTAGTTAATTTAACCCGTTGGCCTAATTACTTGTACCTCTTTTGTCATTTTAATTTCATTTTTCTTTATAGTAGGTCTACCGCTTCATTTTGTTTATACAACACACGTATTTTCCCGTATACGTCCTCTCATAGCGTGTATGCGGACGTGTTCATCTTTATCATAATCCCGTGACCCGTCCATGTACCTTTTTGTCCTTTAATTTTTATTTATTTTTCCTTCTTTCTGTATTATCATGTCCACTGGTCTCTGGCTCGCAAGTCGCGTGGCTCTGCGCCGTTTACGCGCGCATTGGCGTAGTGCGCATTACGCTACGCTCGCGCGCCGACGCGCTGCCTGCCAGCTGCAGTGACGCGCAGGCTGGCAACTGATTTTCATAACAAAAACCCCGTTTTTACCCATATTTTCACTGTTTTTGCAGTCAATTCTTGACCGATTTCAACCAAATAAAGTCGAGGCGATTTCCCGTATATTCCTCGATCTCCCGTATGAATTTGGCGACATTTGGATCGAAACTGACGGAGCCTTTTACATAAACCACATAGATACATACATACATACATACATATATACAACATTCCCCTATTTATAGTAAGATTAAAATTGTGAATGCTCAAATTGCGAATGCTTTGTATTTAAAGAGAGTCTCCGGCAATCATAACATTATGCCTTATATGATAGAAAAATAATTATCAAGCACGAATCACGTGGTTTTATTCAAAACAAACTCATATTGACCATAAAACGAATAAAACAGTCGGCTCTCAACACGCGATATTCAAAATTCCCGCGCCGAAATTGTCTAAGTGCAATGACGTAATGGTTATTTGTGCTCAATTGTCGTCAGCCTTTATTATATTACTGGGACGTCATTGCACTCGACAATTTCAGCGCCCGGGAATTTTGAATACCGCGTGTTGAGAGACGGATGTTTTTATTCGTCTTTATGGTCACTATGAGTTTGTTTTAAACCACGTGATTCGTACTTGATAATTATTTGTCTTTCATATAAGGCATAATGTTGTGATTACCGGAGTCATCCTTTAATAAGAAGGAGCCAATATATACTCATTTACTGTTTCATATAATTTAATTGTGAATGCTCAAATTGTGAATGCTCAAATTGTGAATGCTCAAATTGTGAATGCTCAAATTGCGAATGGTCAAATTGCGAATGCTTTTTAAGTTAAGAGAAGTGATGTTTGGGGTTGGGCGGTTTTCGGGAAAGGGATTTTGTCGGTAAGTACTTCATATCTAAACATCCTCGTCCTGACAACTCTTTCAGAGGATAGCGACTTTAGACACAGCGGTTCTCGGCAAAGAGAAATTTAAAATCTGGTGTGGACGGTTTTGGGGTGTTTGCAGGAAAAAAAAGGCGATAATGTTTAGGAGAGGTGTTCGTGGATAAAATAAGAAGGAGCCAATAGATACTCATTTACCGTTTCATAAAATTAAATTTTGGGGTTGAAAACTAAATCTGGTTTAGGGAGGTTTTAGAAAAACGCAAAATCGCGTGAATAGCACAGGCTTGAGGTACGGTAGGTGATGTACAAAAACGCAAAATCGCGTGAATAGTTCATGCTTGAGGTATGTGATGGAATCAGCGAGATGGGCAAAATCGCAGGAATAGCACAAGTTTGAGGTACTGTAGGTGATGTACAAAAACGCAAAATCGCGTGAATAGAACAAGCTTGAGGTACGGTAGTACAAAACGCAAAATCGCGTGAATAGCAAAAGCTTGAGGTACGGTAGTACCATGGAGGTATATAAATAAATGGAGAATGATCCAGCCAAGCCTCTTTTGTACTACGTTGGTTATGACCAATTATTGTTGAATAGGCAATTTCAGGTTTATATTGATTATGCTAAGCTGATTACATTGTGAAGTCTGTTTCACTGGCCATTGATTTCAATGGCGTAAAATGAAGTTTAGGCCTATACTTATTGGAAAGTGCTCATGTTTCATAAAATTTTGATATCAAAATCTCATTTTCGCCAAAAATTGAGTGCATAAATTGCATCAAGAAATCAGTCTTTTGAAAAAGAAACACCTTATCTGTTGTCATCTTGTGACTCCTACATTTTGGTCATGAAAATTGAATTATGACTTTTTTTTCCCCCCCCGTATATTTGGAACCCCTCCCTCCAAAGAAAATGATAGCCTCCTAATAATATTAATAATCATTTAGGCCTAAATACTGATAATTATTTATTATACAATGAGAAGTTTAATGATGATGATTTAGGCGGCCTATACGATTTCATGACAATACAGAATTAAAAGTTTAAAACAATAACATGACATATCCGTCATGGGCATGGCACTCAATCAATTTGACCCGAAGCTTCAACCAAAATCACGATTATCATACACTAAACTATGAGAAACTGTTAAAACAAAGTATGTAGGGCCTATACATTCCGTAGGCCTATATCAATTTCTCTCTAGAAAAGATTGTCTGATCATCACTTTTGCTTGAATTCCGAAGTACTTCCGGTAAATTTTGCTCGCTCGTAACTCAAATGGCCCAAATTGACCCAACATAATTTTTTCACAATCGGAAGGTAAAAACGTTTTGCTTTCATTTGCACTATATTTGAACTCCCTCAGACCCCCTTAAAAGCTTAATATATGAACATGAAAACTAAGTATATTTGTCAAGTTACGGCACAACTAGTGTAGAAAACAGTTTCATAACTTGAGAACAGAACATCCGAATTTCTTCGGGTTTTCGCACGATCATACATTGAAACTATAAGCTATCAAAACTGGTGACTTTGAACTAACTGATTGACTAGCTGACGTCATTATACAGTCTCTTTTACAAGGCTTCCGGTACGGGTCAATGTAGGGTCAATTCCTATGAGTAAATTTTGGGAGTGACAATCAATGAACCATGATAGAGGCTCATAACCATCGTGGAGATCAATAGCTTGGCTGAAGTGGCTGGTCAATTCAAGTTTGGTGACTCATTGAATAGAGGTAACGGGATAATCTCCACTTAGGAGATTAGAATTCTGGCGATCATTCTCCATTTATTTATATACCTCCATGGTAGTACAAAAACGCAAAATCGCGTGAATAGCACAAGCTTGAGGTACCGTACGGAAGGTGATGTACAAAAACGCAAAATCACGTGAATTGCTGTTCTGGTTATTCTGTGCTCTTTATGCTAAGAATCACGCTTTCACATTAACTTGTGCTCCTTTGTGCTATTGTTGCTATTGTCAGAAAAATCACACTTTCACATTAACTTATGCTTCTTTGTGCTACTATTGCTATTTACCTACTACTCAGGCATATTCGCGTTACATTATGCTATTCTGGCTATTCTGTGCTCTTTATGCTAAGAATCACGCTTTCACATTAACTTGTGCTCCTTTGTGCTATTGTTGCTATTGTCAGAAGAATCACACTTTCACATTAACTTATGCTCCTTTGTGCCACTGAAGTGCGAAAGACTTCCACCGCTTCCAGCCTCCGCGATATTTGTCCGTAGTAGACCCGGCTTTTGAAGCCAACGCAGTGTCTTGAAGAGACGAAACTAAACCAGAGATATATTCGTTGTTGCTAATGTTAGTATCAGATGAAAACTCGCTTCAAACTCCACTGTTACATCTGAAAAATTAAATGAGGTGGCCGCGAGTAAAAACGAAATATTGCAATAGAAACTGCGGTAACATATTATTACAAAATACAAAAGAATTGACAAATTCTGGTTTTTGATACAAAATTCATGATCAGGAGCATATGCGAAGAAAATGGCAAAACGTCTAATTAAATCTAACGACATTGTTTCGTCACAGGAGAGTGATTTTGAATAGACAAGCATATGATCACGGCGTGTGGAATTACAACCTGTCTAATTATTGACAACGCTTTCTCGTCGTCTTCATGTGTCTTTTAATGTTTAGGACATGTCAACGTTCATAATCATGATGGTACAATTTTATATTCATGATTGGTAAAACGATCAGTATCTTGTGCTATTCAGGATTTCACTTACATGTAGACACTACTTTGCTTACCTTTGCTTTATACATTTGAATAATACAGGAATGGATAGAGTTTCTTGAGAGTGCTGGTGAAGATGGCGTAGTGTTGTTTTCAATGGGCTCTAATGCAAATGGTATTGATGAAGATATATCAGGTCTCTTTGCTGGAGCTTTTGCTCAATTATCTCAAAAGGTTATCTGGAAGTTGAACGGCAAACCATCGGCCACTGTGACTCCTAATGTCAAAGTTGTAGACTGGATACCACAAAATGATCTGCTAGGTAAGCCTGTAACAGCCGACATAACCCCATGAGACATAACTACCTGCCAATTGGCCAAAATGAAGATTGTGTCCAATTGTGAACAAATCAAGGAGGGTACTATTAATATGAAAAGTTTAAAGCCTAGTTATAATTGGCAATTGAAATGAGGATTTCAAATTATCAACCAATCAGAAATGCTGTTAGATGATCAGTAGTGTCCAGGGAGTTATATAATAAAATGGGCAGCCAGGAGGCTGCTCTAGACATTAATATACCACCGTATGAAATCTGTCATTATGTCATATATCATATACTGCGCACAAAAAGTACCCATACACCTAATAATACACTAAACTTATAATTACCAATAGGTGGATAATTTTATTATGTGTGTATTAAAACCTCATTCCTCACGATGTGTGTGGTGGTGTGAGGGGGAGGGCGACATTTTCATATTTGTAACAAAATATTTTAAAGGCCAATCACAGATATGGGCCAATACACTAGGTCACCTGAATCAATTTGCATTGTGGGATATGGTAAATCAATCCCGTGTAGGATTAGATGCATATTTAAATGGTAAATATACTTGTGCTTGCCTTTAAGCGCGCGAAAATTTGCCGGATTAATCATTAAATGTGTTAAAGAAACAAATCACAGATTTGGGCAAATATATACAATCTGTCATATGATATATTATGATGCCACAAAATATCATATAACCCTAACGATTTAACCATAACGATTTACAGAGGTGCCGTAGGGTGGGTGCCTCTGGCTTTGCCACTGAATTCGAGAACGTATTTTAATTGTGTTCGATATAAGAAATTTGAGTCACAAAATTTGATACGGCCTATGAAAATTTAATTCCATAGTGAACATACTGGAAACTAGTTGACCATTTGACTTATACCATATTGCCCTTCATCTCTGTTCACAGGTCATCCTCAGATCAAAGCCTTTGTATATCACTGTGGTATGAATGGGGTATGGGAAGCTGTATATCACGGAGTACCTATGGTAGCTGTGCCATTGTTTGCTGACCAATCCGACAATGCACAAAGATTGGTATCACGTGGTATGGCGGTGAAAGTCGACATAACTACGTTGACCAGCGACGAGTTGGCTCAAGCTATACGTACAGTCATTAGAGATCCAAGGTAAGATTATTGCTCTGCGTGCTAGACATAGGCTTCGCATAAAAGTATACCACTGTTTTTGAGGTTTCTTTTTAAGGGATGTGAGAAGAGCGAACCGTGGTAGAGGGAGGGTGTCTGCAAGAGACACAGTAATCAGAAAATGAATAACCGAGATCGCGCGCCAAATAAACTTACTGTAGTAATTTTCCTGGTCTTTAAAAAAATTAGGCATAGGTGGGAATCGAACCCGGTACCTCCTGGTTCTGAAGCCCGGATAATAACACTAAACCAAGTTCCTATCTGCTCTACAACCTGTGATATTAATCCTTGATAATACTTAACGGAAAAAATCAATACTAATGTATGATGTCCTACTAAAGTAGCAATCGGTCAATCTGCTCAATCTTCACGTCGTTCAAATAATCAATCAATCGAAAAATAAAATAAAATAAATAAATAAATAAATAAATAAATAAATAAATAAATAAATAAATAAATATGTCAGTTCTCTCGACCCCCCAAACGTCATTAAGTAAATAAATATGAAAAAAATAAATAAAACTAAATAAATAAATAAAAATAAATAAATAAAATAAATAAATAAATAAAAACTAAATAAATAAATAACTGCATAACTAAATAACTAACTAACTAAATAAATAAATACATAAATAAATACAAAATAAATAAATAAATAAATAAATAAATAAATAAATAAATAAAACTAACTAAATAAATAAATAAATAAATAAATAAATAAAACTAACTAAATAAATAAATAAATAAAACTAACTAACTAACTAACTAACTAACTAAATAAATAAATAAAAACTAAATAAATAAATAAAAACTAAATAAATAAATAAAAACTAAATAAATAAATAAATAACTGAATAACTAACTAACTAACTAAATAAATAACGTTAAATACAGTAGCTCTCCGCCTCATACAGTCAAGCTCTCCGCCTCCGCCGCATTTGTACTAATGATTCCGACTTCTCACAGCATGCCAGGGACCTCAAGAAGAACCTTACATCTAGGGGACACAGCGCACTAAAAGTGCAGCAGGCCATCAACAAGGTCAAATCTCTTCCCAGGTCAGATATACTGAAGCAGAAGCCCAGAAGTCAGGACACCAATACCAGAGTCCCTGTTGTGCTCACTTTTCATCATAACCTCCCTCCTCTCCGCAGCATCACTAATGACAATCACCATATACTTCAAACCTCAGATCGGCTACAACGAGCAGTTCCTGATAGCCCCATCCTGGCCTACAGACGTCCTCGCAATCTTAGAGATCTTCTTGTGAGAGCTGAAGTCCCCCCGGTTTCTGATACTATTCCTTCCACAAAACAGGGTACTTTCACATGTGATTCCAACAGGTGTGTTGTCTGCAAGGACCATATCCAAGAAGGGAATTCTGTCGTCAGTAATTCCAACAATTCCTCCCACAGGATCAGGGGCAACATCACCTGCACCACTCATTTCTTGCAGAGTTTGTGGTATACAGTATGTGGGAGAAACTAAGACTGCACTTAAGAGCTCTTGAACATAATTTTTTAGAAGTGGCTCTATACCTCAAAAAATAGATTTTTCTGATATTTTGTGCAATGATGCATGTTAGGGTGTTGACTACTTGTGTGACTAAAAAAAATTCAAAAATTGGCTCGTTGCCATGGAAACGGCCAAAACCCAGATTCTGTCATTTTGGGCCAAATTGGCAGTGAAATTAGTTACAAAACATGCTATTTCAAGTGTTCGCTGCAACTAAGCCATATAATGCTGGAACATTACATTAAGTTCTTGTGAAAGGACATCTATTCATTTGATGATCAGCATATTTAGAGGTCAATAAGTTATTCTTAAGGGTACGTGCAGAGCCCATCTGGCAGGTGTATTTTCACTTTTTCATAAAATGTCATTTTAGCACCTAAAATATCATCATGAAAATCAACAACCCGGTGTTGCCAGGATTTTGTCCATTCTAGTGTGGGTAGTTCAAGCTAGGTACTTTACATTTTAATAAAAATCAGCTTGGGCAAGTGTTACTTCTAAATACAGTGTTGCCAGAAAAACCGGTATTTTTGCAAATTGACAATTCGCAAATTACGCCTTTTTGTCAAAGTTTTGTGCATTTTGACAAATATTTTCCTTCACGGTGAATCCAAACAACACTTTTTTGTCTTTGTAAATATCTAAACACTAAAAATTCAAAAGCAGTGTTGCCAGAATTCTTCATAAAACACCCAATATTAGCATTTTAGTGATTTTGTGTTGATGGTTTGGTTAGGAAATGCTTTTTAATGTTCATACATCGAATGTACATAGTATAGATTGTTATATGAATGTTTAAACACCTGAGCACAAAGTGTTGCCAGAATTCTTGATAAAACACCCAAAATCATATATATATTTATATGTGCCACGATCCAACTTCAATTTTTTTACTATCATCAATATTAATAATAATATCAATGTAGGTCTATTGGCCTATTAACATCATTATCAGTAATAATCAAAAATATTAATATCAATATAAATAATAATCAAAAGTATTAGCATCAATTTGGTTTACTATCATCAATAATATTAAGAATAATATCAAATATATTAACGTCATTATCAACAATCAACAAAAATATTAACATCAACCCTAGAACTACTGAGCCATATTTTGTAACACCGACTACGAAGGGGGGTTGCAACCCCCTAATTTTCACTTATAAACGTCATATACCGTTATATTTGGAATCAATGTATAGCTATGGGTCTCCTCTACCCCAGTGATACCAATAAGTACAAACATTCCTCTCATAATATCGCTATGACGTCATAATGTGAGGGCGCCCATGCAAATTTGGAAAATTTCAGCTATGTACAAAAGTATTAGCAAAATTGATTTTCGGCTAAAAATTCTACAAAAAATGCGAAATGCAAAAAATTTTGACTGAATTTTCTCCTCAAACTAACAAGTAAAAAGTCAATAGCCTATAATAATTTTACATGAGCGAAATGAAAATAATTTATTTTACTGTAGAAACCATTGGTGGCCCTCACCAACACCCCCCCCTCTATTGTCATCTTTGACAGTCGGTCCTACCCCCAGGTAAGGTGCTGGTAAACATTTTTACACTAATATGAGGTCAAAGAATGGATCTACGATTAGTTTAGGTCGGAGCGTAAATGCGCACATTTTTTTTTTATGACGGATAAGAAATCTTGGGGTGGTACTTCGTAGTTCTAGGGTTAATATCAATAATAATCAAAAATATTAACATCGATATCAATAATATTCAAAAATATTAATATCAATAACACTAATAATCAAAACTATCAATATCGATAATAATAAAACATATTCATATCAATATCAATAATATTTAAAAATATTAATACCAATATCAATAACACTAATAATCAAAACTATCAATATCAATATCAATAACAATCACAAATGTTTATATCAATATCAATAATAAGCAAAATATCAATATTAATATCAATAATAAGCAAAATATCAATATTAATATCAATAATAATCAAAATATTAATATCAATAATAATCAAAAGTATTAATATCAATATCAACAATAATCAAAACTATCTTAATATTTTAAAATTGATATTTATATTAATAGTTTTGATTATTATTGATATTAATATATATGATATTATTGATATTGATATTCATATTTTTGATTATTATTCATATTCATATTAATATTTTTGATTATTATTAATATCAATATTAATATTTTAGATTATTATTGATATTGATGTTAATATATTTGATCATTATTGATTTTGATATTAATATTTTTCATTATTATTGATATCGATATTAATATTTTGATTATTATTGATATGGTTATTAATATTTTGGATTATTATTGAAATTGATACTAATATTCTTGATTATTATTTAAATTGATATTTATAGTTTTGATTATTTTTGATATTAATATTAATATTTTTGATAATTATTGATATTGATGTTAATATTTGTGATTATTATTGATATTTATATTATTTTAAATTATTACTGAAATTGATATCAATATTTGTAATTATTATTGATATTGATATTTTTGATTATTATTGATATTTATATTTATATTTTTGATTATTATTCATATTAATATTGTTGATTATTATTCATATTAATATTGTTGATTATTATTCATATTAATATTTTTGATTATTATTGGTATCGATATTAATATTTTTGATTATTATTGATATTGATGTTAATATATTTGATCATTATTGATTTTTATATTAATATTTCTCATTATTATTGATATCGATATTAATATTTTTGATTATTATTGATATTGATATTAATATTTGTGATTATTATTGATATTGATGTTAATATTTTTGATTATTATTGATATTATTGATGTTAATATTTTTGATATTGATGATAATAATTTTGTTTATTATTGATCCAGTCCAGTAAGTCTTGAGTGACCAGTTCAAAATTCAATAGAAAACAAAGAACAAAATTACCCTGACTATAACTTTGCACTAGATAATACTAGAACCGTGGGGTTTTCAAAACTTTTTAGGACAAGCTATTGATGATAGTAAACCAAATTTTGACGTTGTCAACGGTAGCGGACTGGATCGTGGCATTATGATTTTGGGTGTTTTATCAAGAATTCTGGCAACACTTACTTTGTGCTCAGGTGTTTAAAAATTCATATAACAATCTATACTATGTACATTCGATGTATGGAAATTAGAAATAATCATTTCCCAACCAAACCATCAACAACAAATCATACTATCAGTAAAATACTAATATTGGGTGTTTTATCAAGAATTCTGGCAACACTAATTTTGAATTTTCAGTATTTACATATTTACAAAGACAAAAAAGTGTTGTTTGGATTCACCTTCAAGGAAAGTATTTGTCAAAATGCACATAATTGTGACAAAAAGGCGTAATTTGACAAAATGTCAATTTGCAAAAATACCGGTTTTTCTGGCAACACTGTATTTAGAAGTAACATTTGCCCAAGCTGATTTTTACTAAAATGTAAAGTACCTAGCTTGTACTACCCACACTACAATGGACAAAATCCTGGCAACACCGGGTTGTTGATTTTCATGATGATATTTTAGGTGCTAAAATGACATTTTATGAAAAAGTGAAAATACACCTGACAGATGGGCTCTGCACGTACCCTTAAGAATAACTTATTGACCTCTAAATATGCTGATCATCAGATGAATAGATGTCCTTTCACAAGAACTTAATGTAATGTACCAGCAATATATGGCTTAGTTGCAGCGAACACTTGAAATAACATGTTTTTTAACTAATTTCACTGCCAATTTGGCCCAAAATGACAGAATCTGGGTTTTGGCCGTTTCCATGGCAACGAGCCGATTTTTGAATTTTTTTTAGTCACACAAGTAGTCAACACCCTAACATGCATCATTGCACAAAATATCAGAAAAATCTATTTTTTGAGGTATAGAGCCACTTCTAAAAAATTATGTTCAAGAGCTCTTAAGAAACGGTTTTATGGACACAGGTCAAAACCAAGAAGCTTGACACCCCTGTTGGTAATCACTTTAACCTCCCCAACCACTCCATCTCCGACATGATCATACAGGGCATTGAGTCTTTAGGTAACCGCCCTGACACCGTCCGTGCCAGCAGGGAGAAATTCTGGATGAAGCGCCTTCGTACCATCCAGCCACACGGTCTCAACATCCAAGAGGGAAACGACTAACTTGTTTTTCATCATCATAATATTTTGCCCCCCCTCCCATTTTTTTTCAATTACTTTAAATATATTTTTCCTCCACTTTATTATTTTATTTTTTATTTCCTATTTACATCTATCATTTTGTAATATGTTCATGTAGTTGCCATTCATTTTCATATTTCTATTCAGCCCATTGTCTTCATTCATATCCTTTGTCCCTCTTACTTCCATTCATGACATCCCACTTCCTGCCCCTATTGATATTTCCCAAGATACACTTATGTCTTCTATTGTCTTGCTAATTTCCTTATGTCCATGTCCCTATATATATGCATGTTTGTGTGTTGTCTTGTCACTCTGCCTTTTGATAAAGATCCTGCTAGGATCGAAAGCTCAGGCCCCTAAAACTTTGAAATTTTAAATAAATAAATAAATAAATAAATAAATAAATAAATAAATAAATAAATAAATAAATAAATAAATAAATAAATAAATAAACATAAAAAATATGGCATAGCAAGGTTTCGAACTAGCGACGATCAGAACAGCAACTAAGAAATCACAACACCTTAGACCGCTCGGCCACCGAACCATACATCCTACTCCATATCAAAGAAATATATTCACCTCTAGCGTTACGCAATATTGGCATATGACCCGGACACATGCTTGTAGGTAAAGATCCTACGTAATAGAAAAGCATGAAAGGTGCATAAAGGGTCTATCCCTTGAAGTCATACTAACCAAATAAATATACAGAGGCCATTGACATGTAACCAACTCTTTGTATACCTTGATACAATCAACATATACAATTAGGCGTTGACGCAATCATCAATGCGGGAAGTATAAAACCATATTCACTGCATATTCGCCACTCGTGCACTTTCTTGAGTCTACGGCTGTTCCGAAAACAGCCTTGAACCCTGAATTCAGAGGTAAATTTTGGGTTGTTACATGGAATTCAAAGTAATTATATCATGAAAACGCCCACCGAGAGGACTACGATACTCATTCAGAGCCAATCTACATTCTGTTATTTGCAAAAGCCGACGATCAAAGTAAACTTATAAAAGGAGGAGGACCAGAAATCAACGTTCATTACCGGTAAGACTAAAATCGCATCGAAAACGCCAAAATGCAGTCACAAAATTTATAATATTACTACATCACCAAAACAAATTGTAACGTAGGTATGCAGAAAAGAGTTGTATTAGCAATAACAAAGTATGTGCAAAAAGATTTGTCTTTGGCATGTCGCCTTCTTGAAATATCACCAAAATATCAAATATCGGGAAAACGCCCCAAAATTTAAAACAAACATGTACCTTCAAAAATAAATGCAGATTTGTATTTGGTGTCCCGGTCATTACCTGGCGCTGTGATGTGGGATTCCTCGTCGCTTTCTCTCTCTAGTTACCAGTACTTTAAGTTTGCCCTTTACCCAGCCCTTAAGAATCACTGAACCAATACTGGACTTGTTTCTACTTATTTTAATGCATTTGTCATGCTGATTCCAAATATGGTCATGTGGTCATGAAAATTTACAATTTTGAAATATTTGAATTTAAAAAAATAAAATTGGTACTCGTCGTCTGCAGTCGACATTGGTCTTCACCAGACACAAAAAGAAACTGGTAGTTATAGTCATCCTAAACTGTTCAACAACTTGCTATTAATTTTGGATTATTCTGAAATATACATTTTGTCAGTTGGACGTTGTTTTCCCATTTGACACCCTGTTCGTGAAAATCGAACAAGAATTGACCAAGATATGCACCTCCAAACCCTCAAACACCAAAATCAAAAGTTGTAATTTCGACGAGTTTCAATGGGAACACGTCGTTGTATTGCACACAAGCACCACGGGCCAATCAATAAAGCACACAATATAACAGGCACAATTGAATTGTTAAAATTGCAACTTTTGATTTTGGGCTTTGAGGGTTTGGAGGCGCATATCTTGGTCAATTCTGGCTGGATTTTCACGAACAAGGTGTCAAATGTGAAAGCAAAGTCTATTTAACAACATGTATATTTCAGAATAATACAGAATTAGCAGGTTGATGGACAGCAAGGATGACTATAACTGAAAAATCGAAGCGTTCGAAATCGCCCATATTTTCAACCTTTGGAATCTCAAGGCACTCAATGTGTAGGATATAGCCCAATTTGGGCTCCACCTTGTATCTTTTGCATAGGGTCCAATGTAAAATTAAAACTTCACATGCATTTTTCTGGAATTCCAAGTGCTTGTTTCCTCTGGCGTCAAAAATATGAAATTGATTCCGGACTAAAGTTTCACAACGAGAACGCGCATATTACTTCGCACTTCAAGATTTAAAAAAAAAAGCGGGAAAACTTAAATCGAAATTGCTACACAGCTACACAGTGCACAATGCCCTTACAATGCAAATTAGCAGCCTACCTGTATATTGGCCGATGTGTGGAATGCAATGGGCTGTTCCAGTTAAAATCCTTACACCCTCTAGATGGAGGTCATTATGTCAATCTTACACACAGGAGTGTAGATATCAAACGTAGTCACCCATTCAGGCAACTCTATTTGATATTCACACTCCTTGTGTGTAAGATGTCTTGCCGGGTGGGGAGTATGGAATTCAAATGGAATAGCCCAAAAGTTCTTCTTTTGTAGGATTTTAAAGATTTCAATTTTTAGGCCCCATGTCACATGGGGGAAAATGGTAAACCACACATATTTAGCAGCACTTCTGCTCATTACTCACCATTTAGCAGAATTCAGCAGCCTGCTTCAACAGATTTTGTCGTGATTTCTGCCGACCTTAGAAAATCTGGCTGTTTTTGTGTGAGCTCCCATGTCTGCCCATGTGACATACGGCCTACAAGAGCACACAGCTTCTCCCCATGTGACATAGGGCCTACAAGAGCACACAGCTTCTCCCCATGTGACATAGGGCCTACAAGAGCACACAGCTTCTCCCCATGTGACATAGGGCCTACAAGAGCACACAGTTCTCCCCATGTGACATAGGGCCTACAAGAGCACACAGCTTCTCCCCATGTGACATAGGGCCTACAAGAGCACACAGCTTCTCCCCATGTGACATAGGGCCTACAAGAGCACACAGCTTCTCCCCATGTGACATAGGGCCTACAAGAGCACACAGCTTCTCCCCATGTGACATAGGGCCTACAAGAGCACACAGCTTCTCCTGAACACCAAGACTTATTACAAAGGAATAATTGCATCGGGATATTAAAAGCAATTAATAAATGACCTGTATGCATAAATAACCCATAACTATGAGATTAAGAGCCAATGCATAGGTGACATTAAGAGCAATGCTTTAAATTCAACCAAACACACTAAACAAAGATCATTCTAAATGATATAATAACTGCATGCTTTAATAAGCAATTGATAAGCATTTATAAGATATTACCATTTATAATAATAATTTTGTATGCTTAAGGTAAAATAAACATTTTCCTACTGTTCTTTATTCTTCTTTTTCTTTTTAGTTACAAGAGCAACGCCACACGTATATCCGCAATATTCCGAGACTCACCCCGCACACCAACAGAAGAAGCCGTTGATTGGATAGAATATGTTATACGTCACAATGGCGCCAAACATTTACGATCTGCTGCTTTAGATTTAAACATATTCCAGTACTTATTACTAGACGTCATCGCAGTCTTGCTATTAGCTTTCATTGCATTTATGATTATTTTATACTGTAGTTGTAGACTATGTTTCAGAGGTTGTAAAAGACTATATAGCGGGTCCAGTAAAATAAAAAGTGAATAGGTTGCTATATATATAAGTTTAACAAGGTAACGGTGCACGTATCGACAGCCATATTATTTTCATATGTTCACGAATTTTATTAGAATAAATTCGTATCAGGTTTCAATTGCCTTGGCGAATTGAAAGGGTGCGAGTCTTCCGCAATGCATACATCTAAGCGTGCGCCAATCAGAGTGGTTTTGAACAGGTATGATAAGGATAATGAACTGAGTGCAATGCATTAGTCAAGATAATCGCACGCGCCGTAACTCCATGGCAAGTGCGATTATCTTGACGAATGCATTTGCACGAGTACATTATCCGTCATATACTTTGAGTGTATTAAAGCAATAGGCAATGTCAATGGCTGCATTCATTAGTTTGAATATTAGGTAAAATATCTTAAATTTTAAAAACACCGTCAGATCATTGACCAGGTAGCATTTACTAGTAACTGGTCAAGAAAATCAATCACTGTAGAAGTTAGCTATCAATGGTATCGATTGCGCCATACGTCATACTTTAGTAATTTATTAACGCATGGTTTGTAACCAATTGATTTTATGTTGTGATCATTTAATATCGTAGTTCCGAACACAGAGAGCACTGAAGCAGTTGACCTAGAAACAATCGATTTTGACGTCCCACTACATGTAGTACTATGGTGAATGGAGATGAGAGAATAAACTTATATATCAATATCAACTGGACTTTATAGTTCTACAATTTGAACTTTAAAATCTAATCATATTGTTAAAACACACGACAGTGGAATTTTTCAATTTGTTCAGTATTATAAAGCATGATCATGATATTATGCGCTAGTGTGTGTTTCCTGGGCGTGTTTATGTTATCTTTGATATAGGCCTACATGTAATTCATTTGTAAAATGCTGAATATTTTGTAATGGTGTCATCTTGTATAATTATGGTCCACCTGTTTTTAGCCCTTTTTAATTAATAGAAGCTCGATTATTCTCATTTGATGTTTGATTTATTTGAGTTCATTAATCATAATTTATGGCAATGATAGTTGCAAAATAGAACAGTTTGTAACCTATGATTTACAAAGTGCGTATGAAAAAATACCATACCCTATAACTATTTTAACACCACAGAATGTATATTCGTACTTTTTTGGTGGTATATATATCGAACATAGTTATATAAGCTAGTCTCCACGGCAGCCAGTTTGGTTCCGCTCCCTCCACACAAACAGTCTGCCAATGGCCACTTATAACGCCGTTTCTGATTGGCTACACGTATGTAGCCGCGGTGCTGTACATACGGGAACTTGATTGACCTCAGTCAACTGGCGAGATGGCGGGTCAAAATTGCTCATGAATAATTAAGTAGCCGTCTAGCCGATCGACCAATTGAAAGCTTTGTTTGACGTCAAGCTGGATGACGTCGTCAAAAACCGTTAGCCAATCAAAAGGACCAGTTCGTCATCATTGGCAGACTGTTTGTGTGGAGGAGCGTAACCAAACTGGCTGCGAAGGAGACTGTATATATAGCCTGCACGCGAAGTAGTTCGCGAAAATAATGCACAGGAGAAGAATACATAACGATGAATAGAAACGGGCACTAGAAGTATATACGGGTTTACGATATGGCGTTTGGAAATCGTGGCTTATGTGACCAAGCTAATTAAGCATAATTAAGCATTTTAATTATAATAGTGAAAATATAACAACTGCAAAATATAAGGGATGACACTTTTTAACCTTTTGGCTATTTCTCCTTGGAAAGAGATTATGATGTTCATATAGACTTTTACAAATGTTCAGGCTATTGTGTCACATTCCTGGGCTCAAATGATGTAAATAATAATCTAAATCTATGTCGATTGAGTCAGTATTATTATGCTAATTATGTTATTGTTTTATCATTGTAACATGCTTCAATACCCTTGTCAAGTCTCTTGTACATGCTAACAGACTTAGACCCTACTTTGATCCAGCTGAGAGACCAACTAATCCTCCTGATAACATAGATTCAGAGGACGATCTGGAATTGGATGCAGACCAATTCCCTGGCAATGATGCCAATTTTGACCAGGTCACCGAAGGCCAACCTGACAGCGTAAACGACAATGACAAAGACGAAGCGACCCACGACACTCCTAAGCAGGACAATGATCAGAGACAGTCATCCAAGACGGATACATTAAGACCAGGTGCTCCCGTAGTATTGGGGCAGCCTAGTAATGAAACTAAGAAACCAAGTGAGTCAAATACTGACACTCAAGCCCAATCTTCCCAGGAGAAAGATTGGTATGTTGTAGACAAAATTGAACGATGTGTAAATTATCGAGGAAAGCGTTATTACAGAGTGAAATGGCAAGGCCGTTCTCAACGTACCTGGGAACTAGAATCAAGAATTCCCGAAGTTTTGATCCAGGAATTTCATATTAATAAAACCATGTCGGGGCGAAAGAAACGAAAAGTAAAAAGTAATAATTCTTAATTTTAATTGCAAAATGTCATAAGAAGCAGCAATTTCTTTAGTTTGCCTTAACTGGATGACTAAGACATTGTGCGTGTCGGTGTAATTGCAAGACACTGAACTCGCAGCTTCTGAGATGATATTGTTTGTTTATATTATTTTGTTAAGAATGAGCGGAAATGCTCAAACATGGTTTTAAAGTTAAATCCTTGCGCAAGGTATAGTCAATTATGGATCCTGTGTTTTATGTAGTACGTATAGTACAGATGTACGCTTAATCGTTTTAATTATTGAATTGAATTTCTTAAGTATACAATACATGTACATATTATAACATGTACATGTCTTATAAGGTATCATTATGTAATATGAAAGCACATCTTATTAAAAGCATTGTTCACATTCTTGTTCTAAATGTTTTGCACTTACTTGCTTTTCTGCAAGTTGACATGTTTCAGATTATAAATATTATTATTTTCTTCAATGGACACAATCAGCTGACTTCAAGAACTCTAAATAAGTTGTCCTTATTAGCAACTCACTCCAGCATGGACTGCATTTACATTGTTGGAACTTGAAATTTTGTTTCCTCATTATCACAATAAATATTGCTCTAATGTTAATTATTTTTTATTATCTTCAGCAAAACCGGAGGTTTTGATTTACAAAAGAGGGGGCAGTTGTGACCAAGCTAATTAAGCATAATTAAGCATTTTAATTATAATAGTGAAAATATAACAACTGCAAAATATAAGGGATGACACTTTTTAACCTTTTGGCTATTTCTCCTTGGAAAGAGATTATGATGTTCATATAGACTTTTACAAATGTTCAGGCTATTGTGTCACATTCCTGGGCTCAAATGATGTAAATAATAATCTAAATCTATGTCGATTGAGTCAGTATTATTATGCTAATTATGTTATTGTTTTATCATTGTAACATGCTTCATAGTCATGTCAAGTATAGATATCATATTTATGTTCTATTTCATATTATATCAAATGAGTAATCTTTTAGTAATTGAAGGAAAATGGTTGATGGTCACTTTTGTACTAATGATAAAAGGAGGGATTTACTCAAGGATTTGGGTTAGGTTAAATGAGAGGTTAACAACATTAATGAATAGAGGATTTATAAGACAGAGAGATGATTATACTACAACGTCACTTTTACTAAATGGCTTTTCCAAGTCATATCAACAACACCCTATTTCTGATGAAATTATGTTTTGTGTTAACTTGGCATCAAATGTAGTTGTACTTTATGTTCAAAAGACATCATTGTCATGAATCTTGGAAATGCAAGATAAAAGGCCAAAACATCTTATCCTCCTACACATCATGTGAGGATGAAACAATAAGCATGTAGTGACAGGAAGTTAACTTGGTTTTTGATTGGTTATTAGTTTTATTGCATCATAATAAGTAATGATTCTATTGGCTAAAACTTGACTCTGTATTTCAATGTAAATGTTAAATGTAAATATTATATATAGCGAATGTAACTTTAGGACTTCACTTCGTATCAGACCGTCACAACTACAAGACAAATAAACTTCACCCTTTTGGGTCGATCCCTCAACATTGGACTCCGTGTTTAACTCTTCGCTAATTTCCCCATATTAACGCCCTGTCACACTTACTTCTAAGCGTACGCCAAGTAATTCGAAACCTCTCTATTACTTCTAAGCGTACGCCAGGTAAATCAATTCAAAACCAGTCATGATAATGTAAGTTTGGTAATTTTTTAAATGATTATAACAGGTGTATTTGCTTTAAAGTTAGCGGTCTGCTTGCCAGCCATAGCCTTCAACATGCAAAGTCCCAGTTTTGAAATCTCATAATATCACGAGCTATCGCAAGAGCCTCTGAATCAATAATAGGCTTGTTTGTACTCATTTTAATGCACTTTCAAGCTGATTCCAAATATGGTCATACAAATGTAAAATTCTGAAGTTTTTGAATTAAAAACAAAAAAACAACAAAACACCGCAAACTCTATGTAATATTCCATTGACTTTTCAGCCAAAGCGGGCCATTGCAGTTGATATACATACACCCCATATAGTAGACATGACCTTAACCTACCACACAGTGGGTTCAGATTTCAGATGGGATTACCTCAACAATTTTGTCCTTAGAATATCTTGACAAAGGCCAACATCACCTCTTCTTAGTCATGGATCCTTCGTTTCGTCAAGTTGTGCCGGCATTGTACTGGAATTCCTGGACGAATGCGAGTCGATTCGGACCCAAGCCAATTCGGCCCCAGTCAATTCGGACACATGCCAATTCGGCCACACGCCAATTCGGCCACACGCCAAGTCGGCCCCTGTATAAAACCTCATAGGGTTTCAATGAGAAGATGTTATGTTTTATTAAAGGGCGAAATGAATGAGGATAATAATTAATATAAAAAGGGGGATATGTATGGAAACAGGACGTGTCGCCCCACACCGGTATACCACGACCAATACACATGTACTACCAGATTGCCCCAAGACATTACATACCACTACCAGTTACGTGGTATATACCCTAAAAAGGTGTGAACCAAACCACTCACTAATTGCCCCTCCTGGTTAGATTCACAGCTTGAGTAATCTCTATCACATTCGTATTCTACAAAGTTAACTATTGCCTTGTATGGCAAATGGGAACTGTTTATTGGCAAGAGCTTCCAAGGGGGAGCTACGGTTCTTAAAAGTGCGCAAGTAGCAAAGAGTGACTATATCTCATTAACCAATGATCCTACAAGTTTGCGACCACTGACTCTTTTGTTCCTTATGACCAGAGGAAAAGTTTGACATATCGCACGACTCTCTAGGATATTTGGTTAAGCAGATACAGAGTTAAAGCCTTAATGTGCGATCTTTTTTTCAGAATTTACCTTTATTTTTTTCAAAACCGATTTTTTTTTGGCATATTTGTAATACTTACACATGTTCTAACTTAAATCTATGAGCAAACTGTCAAATTAACGGGATGATTTTCTGTTGGTCAGACACGATCGCAAACCGTAGTCTCCTACGAAACTAGTTTATGATGTTGTTTCTTTGCAAATTCCCAATGTTTTTCGCGTCCAAATGTATTGGGAACTTTCATAATGATTGCATATTATCATTTTGGAAGAAAAAAAGAAAAAAAAGAAAAATTTAAAAAGATCGTACATTAAGGCTTTAAGTGCACAAAGTACAATAAGTGACTATATCTCATTAACCAATGATCCTACAGATATGCTACCACTGACTTTTTTGTTCTTTATGACCAGAGGAAAAGTTTGACATATCGCACGACTCTCTAGGATATTTGGTTAAGCAGATACAGAGTTAAGTGCACAAAGTACAATAAGTGACTATATCTCATTAACCAATGATCGTACAGTTTCTCGACCACTTATTTTTTTTTGTTCCTAATGACCAGAAGAAAAGTTTGACATATCGCACGACTCTCTAGGATATTTGGTTAAGCAGATAGAGTTAAGTGCACAAAGTACAATAAGTGACTATATCTCATTAACCAATGATCCTACAGATATGCGACCACTGACTTTTTTGTTCCTTATGACCAGAGGAAAAGTTTGACATATCGCTCGACTCTCTAGGATATTTGGTTAAGCAGATACAGAGTAAATGCACAAAGTACAATAAGTGACTATATCTCATTAACCAATGATCATACAGATACGCGACCGCTGACTTTTTTGTTTTTTGTACCTAATGACTAGAGGGATAGTTTGACATATCGCTTGACTCTGAAGGATAATTGGTTAAAAAGATACAGAGTTAAATGCACAAAGTACAATAAGTGACTATATCTCATTAACCAATGATCCTACAGATATGCGACCACTGACTTTTTTGTTCCTTATGACCAGAGGAAAAGTTTGACATATCGCTCGACTCTCTAGGATATTTGGTTAAGCAGATACAGAGTAAATGCACAAAGTACAATAAGTGACTATATCTCATTAACCAATGATCATACAGATACGCGACCGCTGACTTTTTTGTTTTTTGTACCTAATGACTAGAGGGATAGTTTGACATATCGCTTGACTCTGAAGGATAATTGGTTAAAAAGATACAGAGTTAAATGCACAAAGTACAATAAGTGACTATATCTCATTAACCAATGATCCTACAGATACGCGACCACTGACTTTTTTTGTTTCTTATGACCAGATGAAAAGTTTGACATATAGAATATTTGATAAAAAAGATAGCTGGTTAAGTGCACAAAGTAAAAAAAAACCTGACTATATCTCAAAGCAATGATCGTACAGATATGGGACCGCTGACATTTTTGTTCCTTATGACAAGAGGAAAAGTTTAACATATCGCACGACTCTGTAGGATAATTGGTTAAATAGATAGAGGGTTAAGTGCACAGAGTAGAAAAAGTGACTATATCCCATTAACCAATGATCCTACAGAAATGCAACTGCTGACATTTTTGTTCCTTATGACCAGAGGAAAGGTTTGAAATATCGCACGACTTTGAAGGATAATTGGTTTAAAAGATACAGCGTTAAATGCACAAAGTACAATAAGTGACTGTATCTCATTAACCAATGATCGTACAGATACGCGACCACTGACTTTTTTGTTCCTTATGACTAGAGGAATGGTTTGACATATAGCACGACTCTCTAGGATATTTGGCTAAAAAGATAGAGGGTTAAGTGCACTAAATTTAAAAAAGCGACTATACCGGTATCTCATTAACCAATGATCCTACAGATATACGTCGACCGCTGACTTTTTTGTTCTTTATGACCACAGGAAAAGTGCGACATATCGCACGACTCTCTAGGATATTTGGTTAAAAGATAGAGGGTTTAGTGCACAAAGTAGAAAAAAAGTGACTATATCTCATTAACCAATGGTCCTATAGATATGCGACCGCTGACTTTTGTTCCTTATGACCAGAGGAAAATTTGACATATCGCACGACTCTCCATGATGATTGGTTAAAAAGAAAGAAGGTTAAGTGTGCGAAAAGGCCTAAGGCAAAGATACGAGTATGGTTAGCTAACCTGAACCTGGTATATAATGTGGTATGTAATGTGTATTGGGCTAACCTTCTTTGGGGCGAATAGGTTTCGGGGGTGCAACGTCTCGAAGTTTATACTTGTCTCAATATAAGGAGCGATCTGCTTTCTACTAAAGATGCTATTTTTAGCATATGATGTAATATTCGTCCAGCCAGCGACGGCAATCTGAGTACGCTTGCACGATAATACACCGCCAAGCAATGATTTAACTGTTTGAAAATCGCTCTAAAACTATTTCATACCCGTCAAGTTTACATGCAGAGCATTACTCTCAGTACGTTTGTGCGCTAGTACAGATTGACTTTTTTGAAAAAAAGGCCAAAAAGACCCACTTAACCTCAGAATTTCAAAAATCTGTGTACACCCTGTAGACAGTAGCTACAGCCAATGCTTATGTGCAAGTAACGTGTTTGAATAATGTGATCTGTAGAAGAGATGCATTTTAAAACCGAAAATACTAAATTTTAATGTATTGACCGTAGTCTGACCTTTGTGAACTCCCAAAGGTCATGTGCAGTTATGGTCAGTGATTCTTGTGATCAAATTTGGTCAAAATTGATGGAAGTATGTAGGAGCTACGGCACAAAACAAATTTGGGGTCGAAAGGTTAGGGTTGACAGAAGAAAAATCTTTCGTACGATACACTGCCCTCGAGAATCTGAAAAGCGGGGGTAGGGACAACAAATAATTTTGACAATGCGTGAGAATGTACTCATTTTGCAGCTTTTTGCGTGAGATTTACTACCCGAGGCGTGAGATTATACTACCTTGGCATGTGTAAGAGCCCAATACGTAACAAAATCCCAGTACGTATCAATTTGATACGTATTGGGCTCAACCTCTTCTACCTAGAACAAAAAGTGGCAAAAAATAATTCATCCCGCCCAATACGTAACAAAACTAAAATTTGATTAAAATTACTTTATTCATACTCCCTCCCTCTGTAGTGGTTTTTGTTACGTATTGGGCTCTATACATTTTTTGTTACGTATTGGGCTCCGGTTGTTTTTCAAGCAAATTATGGATATTATGTGCATGTGTTTTTATAGAAGTACTTTATATTGACCCAGTAACTCATTTTGAGTCTTTCTAGAACAAAATATTTGACAGTGTTTTATCTCTAGACTTGGAATTTATTTGTTACGTATTGGCCTCTGGTTATTTTTAAAGGACATTATCATGATTAAATGCATGTTTTTGTTATAGAATTACTTTATATTGACTCAGTAAATCCTTTTGAGTCATTTTGAGTCTTTCTAGAAAAAAAAATTTGACAGTGTTTTTTCTCTAGACTTAGAATTTTTTTGTTACGTATTGGGCTCTGGTTATTTTTAAAGCAAATTATGGGTTTTAGGTGCATGTTTTTGTTATAGAATTACTTTATATTGACTCAGTAAATCCTTTTGAGTCATTTTGATTCTTTCTAGAAAAAAAAATTTGACAGTGTTTTTTCTCTAGACTTAGAATTTTTTTTGTTACGTATTGGGCTCTGGTTATTTTTAAAGCAAATTATGGGTTTCAGGTGCATGTTTTTGTTATAGAATTACTTTATATTGACTCAGTAAATCCTTTTGAGTCATTTTGAGTCTTTCTAGAAAAAAATATTTGACAATGTTTTTTCTCTAGACTTAGAATTTTTTGTTACGTATTGGGCTTTTATGGTTATTAGGTGCATGTTTTTGTTATAGAATTACTTTATATTGACTCAGTAACTCATTTTGAGTCATTTTGAGTCTTCTAGAAAAAAAATTGACAGTGTTTTTTCTTTAGACATAGAATTTTTCTTGTTACGTATTGGGCTCTGGTTATTTTTAAAGCAAATTATGGTTATTAGTGCGTGTTTTTGTTATAGAATTACTTTATATTGACCCAGTAACTCATTTTGAGTCATTTGTGACTCTTTCTAGAGTCATTTTGAGTATTTTTAGAACAAAAAATTTGTCAGTGTTTTTCGGCTGGATTTTTTTTGTTACGTATTGGGCTCTATACATTTTTTATGCGTTTTGGAGGTTACACTGTCGGAAAAGCTCTTTTATCCGGATTTGTTCGCATATATGGACATGACTTGACATCCGGTTAATATTTATCGAAGAAAGAAAACAATTCGAGTGGGTCTAGATTTTTGTTACGTATTGGGCTCTTTACATTTTTTATGTGTTTTGGAGGTTACACTGTCGGAAAAGCTCTTTTATCCGGATTTTTTCGCATATATGGACATGACCTGACCTCCAGTTAATATTTATCGAACAAAGAAAAAAAATTGAAGAAAGAAAACAATTCGAGTGGGTCTAATTTTTTGTTACGTATTGGGCTCTTTACATTTTTTATGTGTTTTGGAGGTTACAGTGTCGGTAAAGCTCTTTTATCCGGATTTTTTTCGCATATATGGACATGACCTGACCTCCATTTAATATTTATCGAAGAAAGAAAAAAATTCGAGTGGATCTAATTTTTTGTTACGTATTGGGCTCTATACATTCTTTATGCGTTACACGGTCGGTAAAGCTCTTTTATCCGGATTTTTCGCATAATATGGACATGACCTGACCTCCAGTTAATATTTATCGAACAAAGAAAAAATTCGAGTGGGTCTTATTTTTTGTTACGTATTGGGCTCTTTACATTTTTTATGTGTTTTGGAGGTTACACTGTCGGAAAAGCTCTTTTATCCGGATTTTTTCGCATATATGGACATGACCTGACCTCCAGTTAATATTTATCGAAGAAAGAAAAAAAATTCGAGTGGGTCTAATTTTTTGTTACGTATTGGGCTCTTTACATTTTTATGCGTTTTGGAGGTTACACCGTCAGAAAAGCCCTTTTATCCGGATTTTTTCGCACATATGGACATGACCTGACCTCCATTTAATATTTATCGAAGAAAGAAAAAAAAATTCGAGTGGGTCTAATTTTTTGTTACGTATTGGGCTCTATACATTCTTTATGCGTTACACGGTCGGTAAAGCTCTTTTATCCGGATTTTTCGCATAATATGGACATGACCTGACCTCCAGTTAATATTTATCGAACAAAGAAAAAAAAATTCGAGTGGGTCTAATTTTTTTGTTACGTATTGGGCTCTTAACATTTTTTATGTGTTTTGGAGGTTACACTGTCGGAAAAGCTCTTATCCGGATTTTTTCGCATGTATGGACATGACCTGACCTCCAGTTAATATTTATCGAACAAAGAAAAAAATTCGAGTGGGTCTAATTTTTTGTTACGTATTGGGCTCCATACATTTTTATGTGTTTTGGAGGTTACACTGTCGGAAAAGCTCTTTTATCCGGATTTTTTCGCATATATGGAAATGACTTGACCTCCGGTTAATATTTATCGAAGAAAGAAAACAATTCGAGTGGGTCTAATTTTTGTTACGTATTGGGCTCTTTACATTTTTTGTGTTTTGGAGGTTACACTGTCGGAAAAGCTCTTTTATCCGGATTTTTTCGCATATATGGACATGACCTGACCTCCATTTAATATTTATCGAAGAAAGAAAAAAATTCGAGTGGATCTAATTTTTTGTTACGTATTGGGCTCTATACATTCTTTATGCGTTACACGGTCGGTAAAGCTCTTTTATCCGGATTTTTCGCATAATATGGACATGACCTGACCTCCAGTTAATATTTATCGAACAAAGAAAAAAATTCGAGTGGGTCTAATTTTTTGTTACGTATTGGGCTCTTTACATTTTTATGTGTTTTGGAGGTTACACTGTCGGAAAAGCTCTTTTATCCGGATTTTTCGCATATATGGACATGACCTGACCTCCAGTTAATATTTATCGAAGAAAGAAAAAAATTCGAGTGGGTCTAATTTTTTGTTACGTATTGGGCTCTTTACATTTTTATGCGTTTTGGAGGTTACACTGTCGGAAAAGCTCTTTTATCCGGATTTTTTCGCATATATGGACATGACCTGACCTCCATTTAATATTTATCGAAGAAAGAAAAAAAATTCGAGTGGGTCTAATTTTTTGTTACGTATTGGGCTCTATACATTCTTTATGCGTTACACGGTCGGTAAAGCTCTTTTATCCGGATTTTTTCGCATATATGGACATGAGCTGACCTCCAGTTAATATTTATCAAAGAAAGAAAAAATTCGAGTGGGTCTAATTTTTTGTTACGTATTGGGCTCTTTACATTTTTTATGCGTTTTGGAGGTTACACTGTCGGAAAAGCTCTTTTATCCGGATTTTTTCGCATATATGGACATGACCTGACCTCCATTTAATATTTATCGAAGAAAGAAAAAAAAAAATCGAGTGGGTCTAATTTTTTGTTACGTATTGGGCTCTATACATTCTTTATGCGTTACACGGTCGGTAAAGCTCTTTTATCCGGATTTTTCGCATATATGGACATGACCTGACCTCCAGTTAATATTTATCGAAGAAAGAAAAAAAATTCGAGTGGGTCTAATTTTTTGTTACGTATTGGGCGCTATACATTTTTTATGTGTTTTGGAGGTTACACTGTCGGTAAAGCTCTTTTATCCGGATTTTTTCGCATATATGGAAATGAGCTGACCTCCAGTTAATATTTATCAAAGAAAGAAAAAAATTCGAGTGGGTCTAATTTTTTGTTACGTATTGGGCTCTTTACATTTTTATGCGTTTTGGAGGTTACACTGTCGGAAAAGCTCTTTTATCCGGATTTTTTTCGCATAATATGGACATGACCTGACCTCCATTTAATATTTATCGAAGAAAGAAAAAAATTCGAGTGGGTCTAATTTTTTGTTACGTATTGGGCTCTATACATTCTTTATGCGTTACACGGTCGGTAAAGCTATACATTTTTTTATGTGTTTTGGAGGTACGTATTGGGCGCTATACATTTTTATGCGTTTTGGAGGTTACACTGTCGGAAAAGCTCTTTTATCCGGATTTTTTCGCATATATGGACATGACTTGACCTCCAGTTAATATTTATCGAAGAAAGAAAAAAAATCGAGTGGGTCTAATTTTTTGTTACGTATTGGGCTCTTGACATTTTTATGCATTTTGGAGGTTACACTGTCGGAAAAGCTCTTTTATCCGGATTTTTTCGCATATATGGACATGACCTGACCTCCAGTTAATATTTATCGAAGAAAGAAAAAAAAATTCGAGTGGGTCAAATTTTTTGTTACGTATTGGGCTCTTTACATTTTTTATTCGTTTTGGAGGTTACACTGTTGGAAAAGCTCTTTTATCGGGATTTTTTCGCATATATGGACATGACATTTCCTCCAGTTAATATTTATCGAAGAAAGAAAAAAATTCGAGTGGGTCTAATTTTTTGTAACGTATTAGGCTCTATACATTTTGTATGCGTTTTGGAGGTTACACTGTCGGAAAAGCTCTTTTATCCGGATTTTGTCGCATATATGGACATGACCTCATTCACCTCCGGTTAATATTTATCGAAGAAAGAAAAAAATTCAAGGGGGTCTAATTGTTTTGTTATGTTATACGTTTTGACTCCGACACTCTCAGAAAAGTTCTTCAATCCGGATTTTTTTGCATAAATGGAGTTGACCTGACTTACGGTTAATACCTATCGAAGAAAGAAAAAAGTGGAGAGGGTCTAATTGTTACGGTTTGCGTTTTGGCTCCGACACTGTAGAAAAAGTTCTTTTTTCCGTGACATTTATCGAAGAAAGAAAAATAAATCGAGTTAGGATTTATTTTAAAATGTGTACAGATATAGAAACTAAATGGTTTTTTTAATTTAAATTTTTTTGAAAGACTAGTCTTAATTGATAATCTAACAAATATCCAGTAGTAAAAATTGACAATGTCCCTAATGGATGAACCAGTATTTAATACTTGTTTGGATTTTTAAAATATGAAGTTTAAAAAAAATCGACTGGACCGACCGGCCCATTCTTCCCATTTTGAACATAGAATAGCTTGTTATTTAGAGGGCGAATGCGTACGGGATGAGAGTGTGCTGGGATGAAAGTGTGCGGGCCGCGTGGAAATATACGTGGTGAAAGTGTGCGAGGTGAAGTGTCCAGTATTATCCCATACTTACAATTTATTATGAATCGGATATTCATATTGGTATCGGTACCTTGCGAAAAAGTTATATTCGATCATCGATTTTATTACACAAGATAATAATTATCTAGCTCTGTTCAGTAAGCCAATGGGCGAATATCGTAATTATACGAAAAATATGTCCAATATACGATATTTGTTAATGTCACTGATATAATATGATATCAAGCTATTTAAACGTGTGTGCAAATCCTATTGGGAAATTATGAAAAATTATAAATTATTATCCTGGTGGGCCAGAAAAGGTGTTATTTTAATGCTTACATTCTTAAGATGGTTGATCGTGTGTTGCATTCTTTTTTGTTTATTTTTTTTTAATTGTTTTATTACTATTATTTTCCTCTCAAAACTTGCCCTTCTCTAGATCGTATTCCATTTACCCCATTTTTTATTTTACTGAGAAATGTGCTCAATTTTACTGGGAGAATTTGCTTTAAAATGAGTATATATGGCCGTTGCCATGGAAACTGCCTTCACTTTGAATGCTCCTAATAGCTTAAACTTACAGCTTGTATATCAATAATATAAAGTTTAATACAAACTTTTGTAATGCAAGAAACTGCTCAAGATTATAAAAGAGGCTCCATCACTAAAACACGCATTAGTGCCTACTTTTAATTTCAAGAGTTCATAGGTCAAAAACCAGAGGTCTCAGAAAAATGTTTGTATTGACTTTTGATCCAAATATCCATCGCAACTTGATATAATTTCCATTTTGCAAACATTTACCATGTATAAATTACATTTTTGGGACAAAGCTGCAAAAAAAACCCAAAAAATCAAATGTCTTGAATGAACACAAAAAAATTTGAAGTTACTACCCCCCATGCATATCCGCTGACCCCTTTTTATTGCTTTAACCTAAAATTTCAAAAATAATTAGTCAATTTTTTTCAAGTTGCTAATATCGCCAAAAATGACTAAATTGGTCTATATTTTTGTTAGCTCATTCCAAAAAAGACAATACTTTGGTGAAACCGACACCAAATGATAAACATTTTCACTCCCCACAAACACTTTTGTGGGTCAACCCAGGTGGTGGCCGCATTGCATTCTCTAAATTCAGTAAATTTTCATCGTCAACCGTGTAATTGAATGGGATTATTTTGAAATTTTAAAACGCTTGAAATATCACAAACAAATAGGCCTATGTTGATAAATAATATAAATACAAGCTAAAACCGTTGGGGTTCGATAATGAACCCCACAAAACTAACCGAGTATATTGGAAAATGCCATACGGCCGGGCGGTTTCACAAGTTGCCGGCTCGATCATGTCATCCGCCGCCTGGGTCAACCAGGAATCAAATTTAGAAGAAGAGAATCCATTTTTCTGGAATCCGTCACTCCCCCCCCTGGCCTCCTGTTATGCACCTGGTGCGCCTAACTTTATAGGCCATATGCCTTTAACCATTATTAGTTTTCTAAATCACAGCAGAATGTCAATTTTCCGGGGAAGGGGCTTTCCACTGAGGCTCTGGACCCCTGTCGATGTCTTTGGGCACGCCCATGATATTCTTGCAGCAATTTCATGTTCAAAGGGAAGCAAGAAACGTCATTCCCTCCATAATAATTTCCAACTTGTTTTTATACTTTTGTAGGCCTACATCGCGGCATCACATGATCAGGTGTACAGTGACTTGTTAACTCTAAAAAGTAAATCTATGATTTTAGTGCTGTAACATTCTGACTGGATAATGTGAGAACAAGTGTCAACCGAAAGCATTCGATAAAAACAAATCAAAAACAAAAAAGACCAAGGACTTGTTTTTAGTTAGGAGAGGAGAACATCAATATTTTTTACCTGATTGGTGGGGGAACCTGAAAAGGGAACGTAAAAATCGAGAAAAATATGGAAATCCTCCATCCCCCCTTGCTGGCGTAATTAAATAATGACCGCTCCCTAAATACTGCAAAAATCTGAAATGTGTGAAAATCATAGATTTTCTATTATGTTGTCCTGCAATCACACCAAATTTGTCTGAAAGTTTGGCACATGTGTAAACATACAACAAATTTGCAAAAAAGGTTTTAAAGGGGTACTACACCCATTGCATTTATTTTTTGCATTTTGTGAAGAAATGAGAAAAACAATTGGACAAAGTGGTATGCAAAATGAAGGGGTAAATCTTCTCGTTCTATTGGTGGCATCGGTATCAATATAACTTGCATGCTTTTAAAGGTAGAAGCCAAAAGGTGGTACATCACTGGTGTTTTTAATTCACTTCATTTTGGAAAGCTTACTATCATCGGATTTCGTTAAAATTTTGGATATGTGTTGCTAACACATTAGGGAAATAATGTTGATTTGTAAAATGGGAATAAGCGGTTCCTGATTTCTTTTATGACTTCATGAACTTGGTGCTAAAAAAAAAAAAAAAAACAAACTGGTTAAAATGCTTCTATTTTCAATTTTGAGCTATACTTTTTAACTTGCGACATTATTTCACTGAAACTTAATTAAGCCATAGGTAACAGGTTACCACAACCACACTACAGCAATGTTGAAAAAAAAATTGTATTTCTTGTCACCTATACCACCATATTAGGTAGTTTTTCGTAAGCTTCACTTTTGTGATTTTGGTAACTATTTTATATTTATGTGTCCAATCCATCTCAACTAGGCAATCTAAATTGTACTCACCATTTACATCCCAAGGTATTTTAGTATATCCACCTCACACCTTTTCAATATTATATCCAGTAAAAGACAAAATATCAAAATTGATGCCTCATTATGATATCACAGACTATCACAAGTTTTCAAAATGGATGCCTAAATTTGACCTGAACCAAGTGACCTATAACCTGACCTATGATGACATATAGCCTTTTTAAATCTCTTTTCTTAATAACACATTATAGAAGGTATATAGTATTTTAATTGACTATGCATCCATTGTGGAAAAGTTTATTTAATTTATTCAGTGTTATTTAGCATGCATTGCTGAATAAGTTTTCTATAGATAGTATAACAAAGAATTTAATGTATTCTATTCATGTACTCTACTTAAAGAGAATAAATTATGTACTTCATAAATTTGCAACAAAAAAAGAAGAGGGATACTGATCAAAATCATGGTATTATATCCCATTAAGCAGAATCCATATTACCTTCCCTGAGTCCTCGACCATACCCGTCCTGAGGGCCAGGTCGATTCGCACCCAAAACAATTCGGTCCCACGCCAATTCGGCCACAAACCATTTTGAGCACATGCGATTTCTGTTCCAAACAAAATCGGTCATTTACCAATAAACTGTATATGGTTTTTTAGTATAAACGTTACATTCATCATTAAACAGAGAAAATTAAAAGATATATCATGAAAGAGGACGCCCCAAAAGGACAAAAACATGCCGGAAACTAGGAAGGAATGAATATATGCTAGTATGGTGCCCAGTCATTCCTTTTTGATTGCGGTGACGTAATTATGCGGGCTGCCGCTAGAAGGGGGTGGGGTGGGGTGGTATTATATGGGTGAGACACCCTCCTCCAATTCTTAATGTTGTCGGTAAAAGTGACGGTTGTCGGCAAAACATATAGGATTGTCGGCAGATTACAAAAGCCAATGTGCGGAAGTTGTTGTTATACAATATTGTTATTGTAAAAGTAGTTAATAATGAAAAACAAATATTGAGGAAACATTTTGATTATCACCCCCACACACACACACACACACCCACCCACACCTTTAGATTCTTGAGCGCCCTGGCGAAAAAATAAATTTGGGATCTACAATTCATAATTGTATTAGACAGACCAAAATATTTCCGTCGGCAAAATATGCCGTATACCCCCCCCATGCGATTGGTCTAACGACGCCCCTGCTTACTTTGCTAGATGGCTATGTGAAGTTATTGCTATCTATTCACGATAGCTGCTGGCTCTATGAAGTCATTGTTATCTACTGAAGTTAGGTAATGTATATGTGATGTCATTATTATCTACTGAAGATAGCTGATGGCTATGATAAGTCATTAATATCTACTGAATGTAGCTGATGACTATTAAAGTCATTGCTATCTATTGAAGATAGCTGATGACTATGTGAAGTCATTGCTATCTACTGATGTTAGCTGATGGCTCTCTGAAATCATTGCTATCTACTGAATATAGCTGATGACTAAGTTAAGTTTTTGCTATCTACTGATGTAAGCTGATGGCTCTGTGGAGTTATTGCTATCTACTTAGAAAAGCTGACGGCTATGTAAACTCATTGATATCTACTTAAGACACTGATGGCTATGGGAAGTCAGTGCTATGAAATGAAGATAGTTGACTGCTCTGTGAAGTCATTACTATCTACCATGTCTACTGAAGATAACCGATATGGCAATGTAAAGTCAGTGCTATCAAATAAATATCTGCGAAATCATTACTATCTAACTAGTGAAGATAGCTGTTGGCTATATAAAGTCAGTGCTATCTGCTGAAGATAGCCAGTGATATCTACTGAAGATAGCCGATTGCCCTGAGAAGTCATTTCAAACTACTAAAATAGCTGCTTGTTCTGCGAAGTCTTTGCTATCTACAGAGGTTACCTGATGGCTGTGTCAATTCATTTCATTACCGAAGATAGCTGATAGTTCTGTGAAGTCATTGCTATATCTGGTGAAGATAGCTGATTACTGTGTGAAGCTATCTACTAAAGATAGCTGATGGCTATGTGATGTCATTGCTATCTACTGAGGTTAGCTGATGGCTATGTGAAGTTATTGCTAATTATTATATTATATGAAGTCATTGTTATTTGAAGTTATTATTATCTACTGAAGATAGTTAGAATATGGAGTAATTGCCAGCTACTAAAGAAAGCCGATGGCTATTATGAAGTCATTGCTATCTACTAAAGATAGCTGGTTGCTCTGTGAGGTCATTGTTATTTACTGAGGTTAGCTGATGGCTATGTGAATTCATTAATATCTACTAAAGATAGCTGATGACTATGTGAAGTCATTTCTATCTACTGAAGATAGCTTATGGATATATGTGATGTCAGTGCTACCTACTGATATTAGCGGATGGCTATGTGAAGTCTTTACTATCTGCTGAAGATAGCTAATGGCTATGTAAAGTTAATGCTATATATATACCGGGGTTAGCTGATGGCTCTGTGAAGTTATTCTCACCTATAAAGGGAAACAGGACATTTCGCATCCCTACCATTTCACCCCCTACATGCTGAACTGCTGAATATAGTGCTCACACACCACGTATCTACTAAAGGGAAACAGGACACTTCGCCTACCTGACATTTCGCCCCCTATATGCTGAACTGCTAAATACAATCCCAACCCACCGAATTAGTTATGGTTAGGGTTTAGGGTTTGGACTTAGGGTAATGGTTTAGGGTTTAGGATATTCGGGTTGGGTTAAGGTGTTCAGAGCGTAAGGGTAAGGGCGCTGCTTGTGGTTAGGGTTTTGGTTTGGGACTTGGGTTAAGATTTACAGTTATAGGGCTTAGGGTTAGGGTTAAAGGTTAGGGTGAGGGTTACGGCCCTATATCAATTGTCAACTTGATACAGTATTTGCCAATCTAGAAATGGTCATATAAAGTCATTGTTATCTATTG
This sequence comes from Amphiura filiformis, assembly GCF_039555335.1. Classification (NCBI taxonomy): domain Eukaryota; kingdom Metazoa; phylum Echinodermata; class Ophiuroidea; order Amphilepidida; family Amphiuridae; genus Amphiura; species Amphiura filiformis. Next base: position 63,626,435 of record NC_092639.1, on the reverse strand, counting down.
ATATATATGCTGATGGCTATGTAAAGTCATATTTATTTACTGAGGTTGCTGATGGCTATGTGAAGTAATTGCTATCTACTGAAGATAGCTGATGGTTATGTAAAGACAGTGCTATCAAATGATAGCAGATTGTTATGTGAAGTCATTGCTATCTACTGAAGATTATAATTCATATTTTATTTCATTGTGGCATTTTCCCAGGGGGCGTTGAACCTCCTTGATATACGAGGGCCATTCAAAAAGTTCTACCTCCACTCTTATAACTTCTGTCCTGTATAAAACGATAGCTTCTTCAAGCTTAGCATAATTGTACATCTAAATGTTACCTACACTGTTTTTTATACATTTTCCATATTTTTGTAGGTGAACTCATAACGAAAGTAAGATTTCATATGCCGGAAACGATAAAAAGTCGTAAACATTTAAATGAAAATAATGTGTGTATTCCTCTTAGGAGATTAGATCGATATACAAGTGTTATGATTAGGTAAAAAAAAGTTGTTGTGTTGCCATCCGCGGCCGGGTCAAAATCGCGAAAATAATTATGGGCCCGGTTTATTTTGGTTTAAAAAAACAAATTTAAAAAATTTAAAAAAATTAAATAAGTAAACTAAGAGTTAATTGTGAAGGGCCTTGATATTATTTACTTCAATAAAATATTCAACATCGGGTAGAAAATACAGCCGATATTATGCATTTGCCTCTCTTCACTCATGTTACTGTGAAATAGTAGGTATCAAAATTAATGGTTGAGTTGGTTAAAACAATCCGGCCGGCTGTACCACCAGATTTTAGGCTTGGGAGGGCAAGACAACAATTTAGTTTTTTTGGCCTAATATGCTAGCATATTATAACTGAAACAACATCAAATGTGTAACCAAACATCAACAATACCAGTTATAAAATGTATCTTATGTTTAAAAACATATCCCAACATCCAATTCTTTTCGGTAAATCCCATAAGCCTTTGCGAGTACACCTGAGATGTCGTTACTTGACGTCACGTCGACTTATATACAATATCGCAGTAACGATGTTTGCTAAACGATATTCGGATCGGCCTGACGCGTACTGAAGTCAAATGACGACATATCAGGTGTAATCGCAAAGGCTTATGGGTTCACCGAAAAGATCAATTACACGAAATAGACACTGAAGTAATAATTTAGAAAGATTGAAAAAATACGTGCGTGTCCGATTACCCTCCGCACCACACCCTAAATCAGCACCAATGGAGTATCGCCCTGGGGCAGAGTGGCAAGTTCCCTCTCCTGCTCAGTCGACAGAAATGTGAAAAAATACAGTTTGCAATTTCCTTTTGGTTTATTTTAGACTTAAAATTAACCCCATTTTGGGCCATGTCAATGTCCTGTTTTCTAAAAGGACTGTACGCTAAACATTAAATTGGCCTCATGTGCTTTTCATATTTGTCAACAATGTAGGCCTAAATATTATACCCAAATTTTCACAAAATACAGTCCGAAATTGAATCAAGCGCCGATAAAATTTCGGAAGCGGTGGTCTCACGGGGCTGTCATTTTCTTCTAAAGGGGGTGGGTCATTATGTCCGACCAGAGTCCATTTTGTTTACGGCCGCCCTGTCTCTCTCCGTTTTCTCTTTTTCTCATTCCCCCTCTTCTTTATACGTTAACCATCACGTCCTTTCTTTGTTTAGGCCTATTTCTCTACGTTTTCTCTCCTTTTATTCGTTCTTCTATGCAATTTATTCCCGCGTTTCATCACAGTCCACCGGCTTTCTTTTAGACCCTTCTACACTCGGATCCGTGGATAATGACTGGTAATGAAGACTATGTAACATTATTAATCAGTTCAATGTTTGGTTACTGGTTACTGGGTTTTCGATTACAATTTGTTTTCATTAAAAGAAATAATAGTGTCTGTCAATCATTACACTACAATTTGTATTTCTAGGGCTGTTTGATTTCTTCAAATAAAGTAAATCCCCTGGCCCTCTATAATTACGCACAAAAGATCAGTGTGTAATCATTGACATTGATTTGTGGAGAAAGAAAAATGGATTTTTGGCACGGAGTAGGCCTATTTTAGAAGCGGAATTTGAAACTGGGGCGGGTTAATGGGGTTACAGAACTTTTTGTTCATAGGTCGTATGTAATTATGTATCATTCCATTATCCAAAGACGGAACCGAACCAAGATTGTGGGACAGCCCAGGACACTCTGTGTGGGACTGAACACATCTCACACAACACTCATCTCAAAGTTTGTTCGGTGCATCATGCAGTTATTGTTGCCTACATGTATGTACACACACAGGGGCAATCACAATAGACAATTGACCCCTACTGGTAGCGCTGTGTTGTAGATATAGGAGATGAACTAGTTAGCGTCATATATCAAAAAGTATAAAAGCTATGATTTAGTACTTGCTCTATGTTTCAATTACTTATTCTTTTCAAAATGTCTGAATTTTCGACCCGGTACATGCTTCAATAACGAGGGACCATACATTTGTATGAGAAAGAAATCCTACCATCTATATCCAAACTCCCATGTTATTCCAATGCACATTTTGCTTCACCGGACCGCCCTGGCTTGGTCGCATTTGGAAGAGGGGTGTCACGAAACCGTAATAGGTACAAACTTAGTACTTTCTGTCAATCAAGTATGGTTTATTCTCTACATGTCAATCTTTAAATCATTAGCATAGTCCTTATAATAACGGGGACCACCTTGATGAGTAAATGACAGCAAACCATTGCAAAATACCCCAAAACTCGGTCAGTGGAGCTCCGCCCGTACATGTCAATAGCGTCATTATCGATTGGATTAGTCGACCGTAGCGGTCTTGGATTTATATTATCACGTGGTAATAAATTTGCATTGGACAATCGATTACTATAATGGTTTAGTACTGCATATCTCGGTTTAATCTTCACTAAGCGGGTTTATGGTTGGAAAGGTCACGGTGAATTTGTCGTGGACATAACTGCACTATGGTTTTAACAAGCGATTTGTTACACGGGTATTGCTTCAGTTGGCTTCGCCGCTAAAAAATATCAGAATAAAACCATTTTTTACATTAACACCTACAAATGGAATAATTTTTGTCTATGATTAATATTAATGTGATATCAAATGAAGTCGAACCATGAAACCAAAAAATCCTATAAACCCCATTTTTTGACATGCAAACCTCCAAACGCATAACATAACACAATCTGTGAACTTGTACTCCTAGGGCCTAGGGGAAAGTTAGCCCATATTTGCAAGACTATCCTTGCCTTCAAGGTAAAACAAACATACTCATGTTACCCTCGGGCCATGGGCTGGCCTGGTGTCAGATCTTACCCAGGGAAAGATGACATTCCAATATGCGCCTTTAAAAGAAATAGTCGGTACTTCCTGTTTCTTCAATAAATAAATATTAATTAGAGATCAAATCAAGTAACTCCTTGCGAAAAAAATCCGGATAAAAGAACTTTTCCGACAGGGTAACCTCCAAAACGCATAACGTAACAAAAAATTAGACCCCCACTCGATTTTTGTTTCTTTCTTCTATAAATATTAACTGGAGGTCAGGTCATGTCCATATATGCGAAAAAATCCGGATAAAAGAGCTTTTCCGACAGTGTTACCTCAAAAACGCATAAAAAATATACAGAGCCCAATACGTAAAACAAAAAATTTGACCCACTCGAATTTTTTTCTTTCTTCGATAAATATTAACCGGAGATAAAGTCATGTCCATATATGCGAAAAAATCCGGATAAAAGAGCTTTATCGACAGTGTTACCTCAAAAACGCATAAAAAATATACAGAGCCCAATACGTAACAAAAAATTAGACCCACTCGATTTTTGTTTCTTTCTTCGATAAATATTAAGTGGAGGTCAGGTCATGTCCATATATGCGAAAAAATCCGGATAAAAGAGCTTTTCCGACAGTGTTACCTCAAAAACGCATAAAAAATATACAGAGCCCAATACGTAAAACAAAAAATTAGACCCACTCGAATTTTTTTCTTTCTTCGATAAATATTAACTGGAGGTCAGGTCCTGTCCATATATGCGAAAAAATCCGGATAAAAGAGCTTTATCGACAGTGTTACCTCAAAACGCATAAAAATATACAGAGCCCAATACGTAAAAAAAAATTAGACCCACTCGAATTTTTTTCTTTCTTCGATAAATATTAAGTGGAGGTCAGGTCATGTCCATATATGCGAAAAATCCGGAAAAAGAGCTTTACCGACCGTGTAACGCATAAAGAATGTATAGAGCCCAATACGTAACAAAAAATTAGACCCACTCGAATTTTTTTCTTTGTTCGATAAATATTAAATGGAGGTCAGGTCATGTCCATATATGCGAAAAAATCCGGATTAAAGAGCTTTTCCGACAGTGTAACCTCCAAAACGCATAAAAAATGTAAAGAGCCCAATACGTAACAAAAAATTAGACCCACTCGAATTTTTTTCTTTCTTCGATAAATATTAACTGGAGGTCAGCTCATGTCCATATATGCGAAAAAAATCCGGATAAAAGAGCTTTACCGACAGCGTAACCTCCAAAACACATAAAAAATGTATAGAGCCCAATACGTAACAAAAATCTAGACCCACTCGAATTGTTTTCTTTCTTCGATAAATATTAACCGGAGGTCAAGTCATGTCCATATATGCGAAAAAGAGCTTTTCCGACAGTGTAACCTCCAAAACACATAAAAAATGTATGGAGCCCAATACGTAACAAAAAATTAGACCCACTCGAATTGTTTTCTTTCTTCGATAAATATTAACCGGAGGTCAAGTAATTTCCATATATGCGAAAAAATCCGGATAAAAGAGCTTTTCCGACAGTGTAACCTCCAAAACGCATAAAAATGTAAAGAGCCCAATACGTAACAAAAAATTAGACCCACTCGAATTTTTTTCTTTGTTCGATAAATATTAACTGGAGGTCAGGTCATGTCCATATATGCGAAAAATCCGGATAAAAGAGCTTTACCGACCGTGTAACGCATAAAGAATGTATAGAGCCCAATACGTAACAAAAAATTAGACCCACTCGAATTTTTTTCTTTCTTCGATAAATATTAAATGGAGGTCAGGTCATGTCCATATATGCGAAAAAATCCGGATAAAAGAGCTTTTCCGACAGTGTAACCTTCAAAACGCATAAAAAATGTAAAGAGCCCAATACGTAACAAAAAATTAGACCCACTCGAATTTTTTTTCTTTCTTCGATAAATATTAACTGGAGGTCAAGTCATGTCCATATATGCGAAAAAATCCGGATAAAAGAGCTTTTCCGACAGGTTAACCTCCAAAACGCATAAAAAATGTATAGAGCCCAATACGTAACAAAAAAAACCCAGCCGAAAAACACTGACAAATATTTTGTTCTAAAAATACTCAAAATGACTCTAGAAAGAGTCACAAATGACTCAAAATGAGTTATTGGGTCAATATAAAGTAATTCTATAACATAAACACGCACTAATAACAATAATTTGCTTTAAAAATAACCAGAGGCCAATACGTAACAAGACAAATGTCTAAAGAAAAAACACTGTTAAATTTTTTTCTCTCTCTCTCTCTCTGTCAGGTGGCGCTGTGTAGCGCTGCTGTGGTCTTCACAAGAGTACGCCATCTCACTCGATCTGATGCCAAGTGCGTTGCACCTTGCATTCCCTGGTTAGAAACCAGCTTCACGTCATTAGTCCAAGATGTTGGTGGACGTCCTCTTCCTCGTTTGCCTTCCATAGCCCCTTGCAAAATCTGTTTTTCTACACCTCCATGTTTCCTGACAATATGGCCAAAGTACTTCAGCTTTCTCTCCATTATGCCGCTTCTGATGGTTAGACTTGTACCAATCTTGTCGAGGATCCAGGAATTTGTTCTCCTGTCTTTCCATGTCACTCGTAGAAGCCTCCTGTAACACCACATCTCAAAAGCATCTACTCTTTTCCTATCATTCTTGGTCATAGCCCAAGACTCGCATCCATAAGTGGCAATGGAAAACACAGTTGCACGAAGTAGGCGTACCTTGAGGTCAATGGATAGGCCTCTGCTTTTCCATATGCTTGACATGCCCTGCACAGTTGTCCTTGCAATAGCCAGTCTTCTCTTAATTTCAGTTGTGCTGTCACCACTGTTGTTAATCATTGAACCCAGATATTCAAATTGCTTCACCTCCTCAATCTGCTGTCCATCTATCACAAACTCATCACTTTTCCGCTCTCTGTCTACAACCATTATTTTTGTCTTCTTTGTGTTCAGGAGAAGGTGTTTTTCTTCGCTGGCCTCTTTGATGCGCTTCAAAAGATCAATCAGCTCTACTCTGCTGCTACAAATAAGAGTGGTATCATCGGCGTACCTCAGGTTAGTAATTCTTGTACCGCCAAACTTCACTCCACCTTCAAACCCCTCCAAAGCTGTTCTCATTATGTCTTCAGAGTAGATGTTAAATAGGTTTGGTGATAGCACACAGCCCTGTCGTAAGCCTCTTCCAATCTTGAACCAATCTGTGTCTCCACTACTTGTTCTGACTGCCGATTCTTGGTCTTCATATAAGCAGCTGATCAGATCCACAAGATGACTTGGGAAACCCATCTTTTTCATAGTTTCCCACATCTGAGGGTGGCTAACACAGTCAAAAGCTTTACTGTAATCTATGAAGCACATGTAAAGAGGAAGTCTATGCTCTCTGCATTTCTCAATCACATTCCTGATATTGACAATTTGGTCCCTAGTACCCCTTCCTTCACGAAATCCTGCCTGCTCATCAGATATTTCTTGCTCCATTTTGTTCTTCATTCTCTTGATGATGATCTTCAGAAGCACTTTACTTGCATGACAAATCAGGCTGATGGTCCGGTGATTGGCACACTCTTTCAAATTCCCTTCTTTGGCAATGGAATAAATACTGCCCTGCACCAGTCTCTCGGCCATTTCTTCTTTTTTTTTTTTTTTTTACATAGACGCCTCATTAGGTCTTTTCCTTCTTTCCCAGTTGCCTTCCACAACTCAGAAGCTACATTATCAATGCCAGGTGACTTAGCATTTTTCATTTGTTCCATGGCAAGCTCAACTTCAGATCTCAATGGTGGAGGTTCTTCCTCACTCGTTTCACACTGTACATACACCTTGTCATCTTGTGCCTCAAACAGCTGGGAACTATACTGAACCCATCGCCTTTTGATGTCTACACTTTCGGTAAGAGTGTTACCTTTCTCATCATTTATAACATCCATCCTGGGGGTCCACTTCTTGGTAAGTTCTTTGGCAATACCAAAAGCTATTTTTGAGTCACCCTTACATCTTTCCATTTCCACACATTTCCTTTCGATGTAGTTTCTTTTGTCCTCCTTAACACTTTTGGAGACCTCTTTGTTTAAGCGTGCCCATTCTTCCTTTCCTCCATCTGCCTTTGCTCTCTTCCTGTCATCAGCTAGGTTTAAGGTCTGCTGAGAGATCCACGGCTGTTTCCGTTTCATCTTTCTAGGGATGTACTTCTTTGCTGTGCTCTGGACTGTTTCTTTCATGTCTTCCCACAATTCATTTGGGGTCTGCTCTTCTTCATTAACTTTCAGTAACTCGTCAAACCTGTTCTTCACATCCACTGAATATTGAGTGGGAATGTTGTCAACATCATACCTGGTAGGTGGTGCATTTCCTCTCTTAGCTCTCAGTTTTAGTTTTACTTTGGCAACAAGTAGCTGATGGTCACTACCACAGTCAGCGCCTGGTCGTGTCCTGACATTTTGGAGTGATGTTCTCCACCTCTTCCTGACCATGATGTAATCGATCTGGTTTCTTGTTCTATCTCCTGGGCTCATCCAAGTCCACAGTCTCCGTGGATGATGCTGAAATAACGTGTTCCCAATGACTAGGTTATTAGCTTCACAAAATTCCTCCAGTCTGTCTCCACGTTCATTTCTGATCCCAAGTCCATATTGGCCTATACACCCAGTTTTCTCCTTCATTTTGCCAATCTTAGCATTCCAATCCCCAGTACGATGAGTAAGTCTCTTCTAGGTATACTATCCATAACTCCTTGTACCATCTCATAGAAGTCTGTCATCTCGCTCTCTGATGCATCTGATGTTGGTGCATACACTTGTATGATAGATACATTTAAAGGATGTCCTTGCAGTCTTACAGTCATCACTCTTTCATTTATTGGATTATATCCCAAAACACACTTGGCTGTGGTTCTTTCTATTATGAAACCCACACCTCCTCGTTTCCTTCCAGTATCTTTTCCAGAATAGATGAACATACTTCCATCATCTGTAGTGAACCTCCCTTGACCAAGCCACCACAACTCTGTTACTCCTAGGATCTTAATATTGTTTGCAACCATCTCCTTCTCCACAACTTCAATCTTTCCTCCTGACATACTGCGTACATTCCATGTAGCAATATTTATTGGCTTCCTTAAAGGGTGCTGTTCCTTTCCTTCCTGGGACCGTCAAGAACAGGACTTCCTGTAGCAGGCTTTAATCCTGATCTGTCATCACCAACAGGTGTACTCTGAGCAGCATCTCTCTCTTCCCCAGTAGCCATTGACGTATCTTCCGGCCTGCGGGTCGCACCTTCCGATACCATCGTTTTCTTTTGACTTTGTACTCTCATGCTTACATTCAAGGCCAAATAGTACGGTAGGTGGCCAGGTCCTTCCGTACCAACAGTAGAGGGCCATTCCTGAGTTCTTACAGTACTAGCCTCCTCTTGACACAAACCATCTCCCTGGATGCCAGATATGAGCTTTGTGTAATTGTGTTTTGTCGTTGACCATACGGTTGATTCCTCCGGCGCAACACATACATCAATGCTGTTGACCATTGACGACTATTTAAACCATAGCTAGTATTCGCTATTTACCCATAGCTGGATTACAGAAGGTTCACCCTACAAAGTGTCCCTTCCTTCTGCCTACTCATACCACACTGGCGAGGTAACATGGTAGAGGCTGGATGAGCTCCGAGTTGGAAGAGAGGAGTTCTTGAAGTCAGCTCTTGCTGTTATACTGACAGGGGTCTCAGCGCCCCTGAGAATCCACATCCTACACAAACACTATGATTGGGACAGCAAGAAAGAAAGATGAAGAGAAGAAGTAAAAGTCACAACACAAGCTGGCACCCACACTAGCTTTTACCCGACAAAAGGAAATGGATGATGTTGTCCGTCTGTGGACAACCTTTTAGTCCACAGTCCGGATTTAATTTGACAGTATCGCCCATTTCCTGATGCCCGTGTGGGGTTACGCCGTCACCTTCACACTGGGGATCTGTGTCCTGTACCGCCAGTGTGATATGGGTTATGTGCCCATCAGTACTGGAATTCAGCGCCTTTACCCTAGTATGTGGAATAAGAACTCCCATCCTCTACGAAACTTAGGACGAAAGCTCCAATCCAAAAACAACACCAGACAAAAAACAAACTACCAAGCCAACTAAATTGGCTCACCTTTCCTAACCAGCTGTGTTGCGAAAGGAAGTTTTAAGGTAGAGAAGGTGGACAGATAGAAGGATGAAAAAATAGAAAAGGATGAAATATAGAGTAGTGTAGGTAGGAGCATCCAAAATGGGACAAGGTGTAAGTACCCAATTGGAGAAAATCCAGCATAGATGGAAAGAGTTGGCACAAGTGCCAATGCTGGCAAAAGGTAGTTTTAAGCTCCTCGACACTGGGATAAGGTGTCTCCCTTTTTTTCTAGAAGACTCAAAATTACTCAAAATGAGTTACTGAGTCAATATAAAGTAATTCTATAACAAAAACATGCACCTAATAACCATAATCAGCTTTGTTCTAGATTTATTCAAAATGACTCAAAATGAGTTACCGGGTCAATATAAAGTAAGTTTATAGCAAACAAAAAATGCAACTAATCACCACAATAACCAGAGACCAATACAAAACAAAAAAAATTCTGTCTAGAGAAAAAACACTGTAAAAAATAATTTTCTAGAAAGACTCAAAATGACTCAAAAGGATTTACTGAGTCAATATAAAGTAATTCTATAACAAAAACATGCACCTAAAACCCATAATTTGCTTTAAAAATAACCAGAGCCCAATACGTAACAAAAATTCTAAGTCTAGAGAAAAAAACTTGTCAAATTTTTTTTTTCTAGAAAGAATCAAAATGACTCAAAAGGATTTACTGAGTCAATATAAAGTAATTCTATAACAAAAACATGCACCTAAAACCCATAATTTGCTTTAAAAATAACCAGAGCCCAATACGTAACAAAAAATTCTAAGTCTAGAGAAAAAACACTGTCAAAATTTTTTTTCTAGAAAGACTCAAAATGACTCAAAAGGATTTACTGAGTCAATATAAAGTAATTCTATAACAAAAACATGCATTTAATCATGATAATGTCCTTTTAAAATAACCAGAGGCCAATACGTAACAAATAAATTCCAAGTCTAGAGATAAAACACTGTCAAATATTTTGTTCTAGAAAGACTCAAAATGAGTTACTGGGTCAATATAAAGTACTTCTTCTATAAAAACACATGCACATAATATCCATAATTTGCTTGAAAAACAACTGAGCCCAATACGTAACAAAAAATGTATAGAGCCCAATACGTAACAAAAACCACTACAGAGGGAGGGAGTATGAATAAAGTAATTTTAATCAAATTTTAGTTTTGTTACGTATTGGGCGGGATGAATTATTTTTTGCCACTTAGAAGAGGTTGAGCCCAATACGTATCAAATTGATACGTACTGGGATTTTGTTACGTATTGGGCTCTTACAGGCGTGAGACCGTGAGAAAGTGACCCAATGCGTGAGACTCATGGCCAATGCGTAAGAGTTGACAGCCCTGGTCACGGCTGTGTAAGAACTGACGGAAACAGTACAATCGCAATTGGAAATTTGCCATTGTAAACATTTGAAATTTGCGATTGTAAGAAGAAAGAAAGAAACAGTTAGATTTCAAGACCTAGCCGGTGTCCCGGCCACACCGGCTAGGTAACAAACCCTGCACAGCGCCTATATCTTCGTGTCAAAAATTGCCGTGATAGTACGGCGAATCCTCTCGTTTTCCCAATAGCTACATGGCGATTTTGTTCGAGATAGGCCGAGCGACTCAGGCTAAGCATACCATTTACACCATACGACTATCATATGAGATACCACCAAGTTTCTATTCTACACATTATTACGATTTGTGCATGCTCTAGTACCCCATATGATGTTGCTATTACAAGAAAATTCGATTTGTTTTCAGGTAAAACCCAGATTTTGTTTTTAATACACTACCTTGAAATTAAATACACTAATTAGCGCACTACGAACTTACACACTATACCACTGTATCTAAATACTCGACAGCTTTGTAAGGTCAAACTTTTCGCTGTGAGGTTACCACGCTTGCGCGGAAGCTGTTTTGTGTGACCTTTATGCTAATTCAGTGACCTGTGTTCACTCACGCTGCACTACACCACATTTCACCATACTGCATTTTAGAAACGCTTGCTGTTAGAATAAGAAAAATTTTAATTGTAATTATTGCACAGGTCACGGCAACCCTGTGACCTTTCCGGAAAAAAGCCGAGTGGCAGGTTTTTCAAATAAATATTTTCTGTGTAAAAACTGTACCATCAGATAGGTAATGGAATATATGAATATTAACTGTACATCTATCACAACAATTTTTGATAATAACTTGCGTCACAATTGATCTAGTATAGAAGGTAGAGAATTTATTTCAATCTTATATACGCCATTTTTTTTTGGAATTAAGTGAAAATTAATTCTGTAAAAACTGTAATTTTTTAATGTAATTTTCACATTAGACCCGACAAAAGATTACCGTTTTGTTGTTATGATAATCTAATCTTTTGATTTCGTAAATAAAATTAGGGGTCTAATGTGGATTTAGGATGCAAACTGGAACAATCCAATGCCTTGTCAAAAGCATTTGCTTCAAAATGGAGTTCGGATGCACTTCGTAATACAACTTCCGCCACTGCGGGAAACCACATGCACAGCAGAGCACGTGGCCGATATCAAAATCGATTCAATGTATTGTGTATGTAGGCCTATTCATAAGACCCTCGTGTTAATTGTCTCTATGCGCTTGAGAATTCAACAATATAAATAATGGTAGCATTATTACAATACACATTAATGTTTTAAGCAGATAAAATTCCAATGATGTAGTAATGAAGCTGCGATTTATTAATATTATATGTTTAAATTTTCACGATGGCACTATCAAGTCCTTCGTGGTCGAGCGGTCTAAGGCGCTGGTCATATGGTTTACGTGATAGCGGCGCAGTGCAGCGTGGGTTCGAGCCCCGCCTCTACCTAATTAAATTTCCTTCTTTTTTTAAATTTCATATTATGTTAGGAAAATGTGGCTGGGAGAATGTATGTATGGCGAAGAGTGGTGTGACGCTGCACTGCACTGCCCGCCGTGATTCAAATCATCCTCCAGACACGCTCCATAAGATATGCTAATGCATGGAGTACAAAGAATTACTTTGATCAATACCCGTTAAACAGGTGATTGGTATTGTGCTCCATGCATTTGCATATGTCTTCTGGAGCGTGTCTGGAGGATGATTTGATTCACGGCAGGCAGTGCAGTGCAACTTAGGCCGAGTAAAAATAAAAACATGTTCTTCGTCCGGGTTTTAAAAAAAGGAGGAGGAGGGGCTTGAGGTCCTTTTTTATTTTATTGTTCTGGTAGGTACACCCCTCTCTAGTGATCACAGAACCATCCAGAAGTGTTTCTTGTATATAGACGAATCCAAATACACGCATTCCTACACCTGACTAGCAGCCTTTAGTTGGGTAGTCGTCAGCTACAATGCCCTCAAAATGTGAAATGATTCGGCCTTGGTGGAAATTTTAAACTGCATTCCATCACCCGTTTTACACCTTCCGCGAAAACACAGGCAGTCAAAGAATAACACAATACAGTTCCCTTCGACAAAACGCACAGCATGGTATATTCGCTGTTGAAGTGACATAATAATTGGATTAACTACACGCGGTATCTATGCATTGATGTACTTGCGAACAAAAGGACTATATATGAATAGATGCGACGGGATTACCTGCGGAATTATCTCCATTATATATATTATTAGCTATTATTCTATTAACCCTCCTCGTCCTTGCATCTTCTCTAGGTGTTAGGCGGTTTTTATTTGCAAAATTGGACGCTCAAAACACCAGGTTGGTGCTAGCGGCTACCCAAAGATGTCTGACCAAATCCTGACCATGACTTGGCTCCTTGGATTCGTCTATTATAGCCTTGCTATAGACGAATCCAAATACACGCATTCCTACACCTGACTAGCAGGCTTTAGTTGGGTCCCCGTCGGCTACAATGCATCCAAAATGTGAAATGATTCGGCCTTGGCGGAAATTTAAAACTGCATTCCATCACCCGTTTTGCACCTAAGTTTAAGTTTACAACACAATACAGTTCCAACAGTTGTGCAAATAAAAGCTGCCTTACACCAAGGGGGTGACACTAAATTCACGGTTGTTCTATTAGCAACGCAAAATCTATGAAAGATTCAGCTGGTTTACTAGCTAGAAAGTAAGGCCAGTTATCGATCCGTTATAGCTCGTTATGAATAATTCATGTTCGACCCCTTGAATCATGTTAATTGAGTTTGGCAAATAACAACGTTGTTAGTTTTGCGAACTTTGCCTGTTCAATGAGAGTATAGCGCGCCCCCAATACATCTGGGCACAAAACAGGCGAAAACGATCCAGTTTAATGAAATGGCGGACGGGTATTCCCATCAGGCACCAGTGATATGTTTTTTTCAAAGAAAGTCTACTAATTTGATATGAAATGACATTTTGCAATAGCAAAGTCAAAATTAGGACTTGCTGTCAATAATATGAAGGAAATATGTGACAGAGGCAAGGTGGGAAATACAAGTAGTATTTAAGTTATAATAACCTTTGATACCCGACCTGACCTTCCATCATGGCGCCTTATTCGTCTTTATGTATTTCTATTATTAGGCATGTCCACTAAAAATTGAAGTACTTTTAAATTGATTCAGTCCTAACTTATTGGATGGGAATTGATGAAAGAAACATTTTGGCGTTTAAATAATCTTAATCGGACGTTTCATTCCAGAGATATGGCCTTTCGAGTGTCACGGTTTTATATAGGGCTGCTAGAACATGTTAAAAAGTTAAAGTCCAAAAAGGAATACTAACAGAAAGTGCAACTTTAAGGTACTTTTTCTTAATGTATTTATTAACTATCTTATCTGGAACATTATATTTGCTTATAACAACATGAAAATAAGATCATCCTGAAAATTTAATCGATTTTGTTGACATACAACAAAAACTATAAGACCTCAAAACCCATGGTTTGTTTGTTGAAACCTCAAGCATGATCATAGATGGCCGCCATGGAAAATATCTCCATAGAGGAGATGAACAATTAGTGCATTATTTCAAATGAAAAGCGGTAGTCTTAAACATTGTTCAATCTTTTAAGGTCAGCACATTTTATCTTCAAAAATTATTATATTTCATCATGGCATAAGTTTGGTAACATTAATCACTACCAATTTTGAGAAATTTGCTCCAACTCAAAGGTTATCTTTACTACATTGAGCAATACACTGTGTGCATGGAAGCCATGATGGTCCCCGGTTTTTATACTCCCTATGAAATGGACATGGTAGTGAGAAGTGCACGGGGAAGTGCATGATTTGAGATGGGCCGCAGTAGGCTTAAACATTCTTAAATTTCTTAACATCCTACACATTTTGTCTTCATAAATAGTTAAATTTTATGAGTATGTAAGTTTGCTTGTCTGATTCACTCCAAATTCGGAGATAATTGCGTTTGAACACCTGATGCACGGAATGGTGTCACTGCAACCTGTTGTAGTTCTCATCTCATTAAATTTTTCATTAAAAAAGTTGATCTCTTCATGCAGGAAGGTCCTCTCTATATTTACTGACCAAACAGGAAAAAGTTTGGTGAATATTTTCTGGTGGAATCAGGAATTTCTTGAAACACCCTGATATAGGCCTACATTTGGATCAAAACAAGTATGTACGCCATTTAACATGCCTGGGATTTCTTGTATCGATCAGTTTCTCCATAGACAATACGTGTGTGAGTGCACGCACACAGTAAATGAAAAATCGTTCTAGTGGAAACTGTATTGAGAGTGGGCATCCCTACTATTATGCTCTCAAGTAAAATAAAATACCACTCTGCTCTGAGCAGACAATGTTACTTGGCTCCCAGCATGAATTATTGATTTTATACGGAAGTAAAGAAATGCACAGTGTATGTGCATGATCACTGAATAGATTCATCAGGTTTGTAGATATACAGATTAAATAAATTTCGTTTGCACAAAACCAGAAATTTACTCACGATTGACGGTTTCGTCTATCATGGGCGATAGACATCTTCAGAATGATGATGGTAGATCCTCACCACTTCCGGTTTGCCGGATCCCGACCGTAGATGGTGTATCAGCCAGGAGAGGATCATATACGTGAACACGTGACCCGGAAATCGGAAAGCGAGTTCAATAAAACAAAATGGAGGCACATGGAAAAGTTAGATCGGTTGCAACAACAACATCGCACGAAGGAAAGGAGGAATACACCGGAGAATGTGGAGTTAGGAGGCGAGCAGTTAAAGAAATGGGTTGTTAATCTTTCCAAGCATAACCTCACCAAGTCACAAGAGAGTGTACTAGCCAAAGGTCTCAATTTTGCGCCGTCTCCGACCAAGCTACCAATTACGAGGACTACATCGTCGCCACTGAGTTGGCTTGCCGTAAGTTACCAAAAAATGAAGCCACTTTACTTAGGTCCGAAATGGCCGGGGCTATGCGCAGTTCTACACCCCCAAAGTCTAATATCACTAAGGATGAAAGACGCGCGATTAATGAGCTTAAAAATGAAAAATCTGTGCTCATACTCCCAGCGGACAAGGGTAAAGCGACGGTCATTATGGAAGTCTCAGAGTATGAGGATAAATTGAGATGCTGAGCGATGCAAGAACGTACGAGCAGCTTGCATCTGACCCCACGCAAAAGTACAAAAGAGAACTAGTGACAATCTTGAGCAGACTAAAGAAAGAGGAAAAAATAACTAGATCACAATATGATCTCCTCTACCCCACAGCGGAAAATGTCCTGAGAATATACGGTACACCCAAGATTCATAAACCGGGTAATAAGGTTCGACCGATTGTTGATTATACCGGTACTATTGCATACCAGACCTCGCGAGCCTTGGCGGATATTTTAGCCCCGTTGGTAGGTGGTACGGAACACCACGTCAATAATTCAAAGCATTTAGCGGAGGAAATGGCGGAGGTCATGATTGAGGAAGGAGAGATATTTAACTCCCATGACGTTGTGTCATTGTTTACTAACACGCCTATTGAGAAATCTTTGGAAGTGATTAAATCTCGGTTGGAAGCGGATAAAACCTTGAAAAAGAGAACCCTACTGTCAGTTACGGATGTGTTGGACCTGCTACGGTTTGTCCTCACTACAACGTATTTCTTATTCCGTGGTAATATTTACAAATTACAAACAACGGTTTGGAGCGGCCATGGGGAGCCCGGTCTCACCTGTAGTAGCAAATCTGTACATGGAATTCCTTGAGCAACATGCGCTAGCTTCAGCCCCGTTAGATTGCAAGCCAAGACTATGGAAAAGATATGTCGATGATATTTTGGAGGTGGTTAAGGAAGACCAGGTCGACAATCTTACGAACCATATCAACCAAAGCGATCCCACAGGCAATATAAAGTTTACGTATGAAAAGAGCAAGAGGGCACCATCCCGTTTCTGGACACACTTATAGTAAGGAAAGCGGATGGCTCGGTAAAGCTACTCGTTTACAGAAAGGTCACACATACAGACCAATATCTTAATTTCCAGTCACACCACCCGATACACCACAAATTAGGTGTAGTCCGCACTCTCCTTGACAGGATGAACAGTATTGTTACGGAAGAGGGAGACAAGAAACAGGAAGAGGAGAAGATCCAACAAGCGTTAAGCCGGTGTGGCTACCCCCGTTGGTCCTTTAAACAGGTTAAAGAGAAGATGGCAAACAAACAGGTTAAGGGTACATGCCCATGAGTTTCATTCAGGGGCGTGTTTGTAAAACGGCACAGCGCATTAGTAAAAAGAATAAAAAATACTAAAATTTTCACCGGGGTTCGAACCACTGCCAATTTCACTGAATGCTAAAGATGCCTATGCTGTGCCACGGTGACTGTGGTTAACATTCGGCGATTTTCAAAGATATACATATCAACACGTTTCTAGTGTATTGAAAATCATTTTGATTTTGATTTTGGTAGGAATACGGTCATAGAAAGACATATGACTCTACTTGTCTGTTTGTTTTTCATTTAATACAAATTAATTTTGATGAATTGAACTGGTACAACTCTTAGCACTCGTGATAAACGACGATTAATTTAGTAATAATAAAATGAAAACGCTGGGTCATTCACGACGTCATTTGTAATTTATGTCAAAACCTGGGAGGACCACACACATCCGTGCTGCATGTATACGTGCTCAATCGATACTCAATGATCCAGACAATAGCGTTTGAACATACCGCCCTGCTTGACACATCTTGTCACTTGCGGGAAGATATACTATAGGCCTACCCTAATAGCTTACAATAGATACCCCACCGTAAATAGCTCTGTTCGTTATCTCGCTGAGCTAGTTTATACACGCAGCGTACGGACTTTTGAACCATATTTTGTTCAAAAATGATAGGAAGGGACTGTTTTCAGCTAAAATGTTGGTTATCAGCAGATGCTTAATGATACCGGGAAGTGTTGCAGAAAGGTAAGCGTACTCTTTATTTATTCAAAATATGTATATCAATAAATTTAAATTTGAAATCCAAAAAGTAAATGTCAGGTCAAAATTCTCACCTTAGAATTATTGTGAAATAAAATCAAACCAAATTTAGGCTCCGCAAACAACGTCCAATTATTCCCATTGGTGTTTGCTACACATGCATATAATAAATTATGATTTGGGGCTAATTTGAGAAGAGTTAATGCCTCGAGTTTCAAAATACACCGAGTGATGTTTTTGATCAAAAACATCAACAATTCAAGACTCTGTAAAAACAAATCAAGAATTTTCTGGGATAATTGCAACTAAGTGCAATGAAAGTTAGGATCTAAGCTACCAGATGCATCATTAATTTCCTGACTATGATATTTAGTTGTGGGAAAAGATTACTTTAATGTTTTGGCGGGATTATTTCCCGCCAAAAATTTCAACCAAAAAGAGCATGTAGCCTTAAGCCGAAGACCAAGAAGGACAGCAATAACAAGTCAAAAGGTCTCGTGGTAGTCCCGTACGTAGAGGGCCTGTCACAGAAAGCTAACAGGATTTTCCGCAAACACGGCATAGCCACGGCAATGAAACCCAACAATACTCTTCGTAAGATTCTTGTACACCCAAAAGACAAAATCGACCCCCGTAGCACCACTGACTGTGTATATGAAATCCCGTGCACCAACTGTAATCATTCATATATAGGGGAAACCGGTCGCAAATTCGAAACTCGGCTCAAGGAACACCAGAAAGAAACAACCAGGGTGTCCAAGACAAAGCAAAACTTTACTCGTCAAACTCGTAAACAGTCAAGTAGTGAACAGTCAAAATCGGCCATAGCAGATCATGCCGTGCAACAAAACCACATCATTAATTGGGACAATGCGAAAATCCTTTGCAAAGAGTGTGATCCCAATTCAAGATACATAAAGGAATCCATCTGGATCAGGAAAAGGGGAGCCAGCGTCATGAATAGAGACGAGGGCGCCCACTTCTTAAGTCACGTATATGATCCTCTCCTGGCTGATACACCATCTACGGTCGGGATCCGGCAAACCGGAAGTGGTGAGGATCTACCATCATCATTCTGAAGATGTCTATCGCCCATGATAGACGAAACCGTCAATCGTGAGTAAATTTCTGGTTTTGTGCAAACGAAATTTATTTAATCTATGTGCATGATGTGCAAGCATACTCCAAATATTTACGGTAAATCTGAATAGTGGTCACATGTTAACATATCATGTGCTCGGGAAATCACGTGGCAACATTTTAAGATTTCAGGCTTGTTTACTAGTTAATTGCCATTTGTACTCTTTATTATTTATCTTTGTTAATTAACATATATTTTAAATGCTGATAAATCGTGGTTGGCTACCCATGATATCTGTTAAATTCAATGTTTTATGAATATAATTCTACCACGCAGAGGGGGTCACGCAGCAGAATTTCACATCACCTGACTTAGCTACATTTCGAAGCTCTGCTCTTCAAATTCATGTAAATTTCAAAGTTTATACATTTAATATATTTAATATGATACTAATTTTTGTTATAACCAACTGGTACACGAAATATACTAGCTTATTACCTATACAGAAAGGTGATTATCAGCCTTCACTCAGCAAATTGACATGCCCGGCATATGCAGCCATTCTCCGTCTGGATAACATGACTGTCGCCCTCAATACGTCTGGGCGCAAATTTAAATAACAATACGCTATTTACATATCAATGCGGCCTCATGCTAATTAAAGCTGCCCCATCCAGGAGTTCATCTATGCTTACACCAGAGAGTAGTTATTCTTGAGAGGGCACTCACCTCATTTGCATGGCAAAATTACCCGTCTCCTCTGCAGCCAATTTGGTTTCGCTCCATCGAAATCAAGCTGGTCACGGAGGAGACTACTTTCCTTTCTGTTTGTTCATTTGTGTATGGAGAGCCCTTCTTGGAGTCCGTTTGGACTCAGGCTACGCTCTCAGCTAGAGTCCGACGCTGCATTGTACTAGAAACACCTTCTCTGTGAAGTCGCTAGAGCAAGGAAAATAAAAACTGGTTTCATTACTATCTGTTTTTGAACTTTTTTGCAGGTCTGCGACCATGGTGTTACCACAACTGTCTTTGCGTCATTAACATGTGCTGGAGTCTAGCACAGGTCAACCAAAGTCCCGGATTTTAATAAGACAATAATGATTGACACACACACCAGGACGTTTCTCATCCAAAAGAATGAGAAAATTTAAATTCTCACCATTTTGGCCGTTTCTCATCAAAATGTCCGTTTTCTCATCCAAAACTTCCTTTAGTGTATTAAGTTAGCTTAGGCCTATTGATCCTAAATTTGCTGGTAGGGTAAAACTCGTTTTAGGGGGGTGTTTAAAAAAGTTGGCCACACATGCGTATAGGCCTACATTATCATACTTGAGTGCCCCTCCCCCCTCCCCGGTGAAATTTGAGACTCATTTGGTCACCGTCCTAAGCGTCCTTACCCACACGAGTCGCCCAGGAGTAGGCCCTACCCGGCATTATTAATTATTAGTGGTTAGCCCCTAAATACAGTCGCGTATCGTGTTGTCAATTATCGTTACTTGTGTCCATGGATATGACCCCGTGTATAAGTAGTCTTCATAGAATTTACAGTCTATGCCATGTCATTTACGGATACAAAGAGGATAATAATGTTGAGGGCGCCCACAAAATCTTACACCGTCTTACACAATGTTCCAAGGCAAAGTTCAGTTTAATATTTACTCATCGTACAAATACAGACGTTTTATTGTGTGATGATGTTGTCTGGATGGGTGGACAGTTGTCACACTGTGGAAAAACAACAACCGGGAATCCGCATTCATTTACAAATAGCATTAAATTAGTATCACATAGTGGCCTCCGTGCAGTGGAAAACCTTAATTCTTTCATCAAAAAGAAATGAAATGACAAAAAAAACCGGATCCACCTGTACGCCTATAAAATGGGAGGAAGGTGCAGGATTGGTCTTTTTGGGTGGGTGAATGATATTTTACGTACTAATAGATAGGGAGAAATTAAGATATTTTTGATAGTGCCACGATATTTTGTGATATTTAGACATATATCTGATAGTTAGACAACTGATAGATATCGTCTAGCTAGATTTATATGGCGATATTTAGATAAGACAAAGTAGCAACTTGGAAAATTTATGAAATACCGACGATATATCTGATAGTTAGACTAACGATACATATCGTCTAGTTAGGTTTAGGTGGCGATATTTAAATAAGGCAAAGTTGGAACTTGGAAATTTTATAAAATATCGGCGATATATCTGATAGTTAGACAACTGATATATATCGTCTAGCTAGATTTTGAGAACGATAGTTAGCCAAAGTAGCAACTTGGACGATATATCTGATAGTTAGACAAACGATACATATCGTCTAGTTAGATTTAGGTGGCGATATTTAGATAAGACAAAGTAGGAACTTGGAAATTTTATAAAATATCGGCGATATATCTGATAGTTAGACAACTGATAGATATCGTCTAGCTAGATTTTGAGAACGATAGTTAGACAAAGTAGCAACTTGGAAATTTTATGAAATCTCGACGATATATCTGATAGTTAGACAAACGATACATATCGTCTAGTTAGATTTAGGTGGCGATATTTAGATAAGACAAAGTAGGAACTTGGAAATTTTATAAAATATCGGCGATATATCTGATAGTTAGACAAACGATACATATCGTCTAGTTAGATTTAGATGGCGATATTTAGATAAGACAAATAGCATGGAAACTTTATGAATATCGGCGATATATCTGATATTTAGACAACTGATAGATATCGTCTAGCTAGATTTTGAGAACGATAGTTAGACAAAGTAGCAACTTGGAAATTTTATGAAATATCGGCGATATATCTGATAGTTATACAAATGATAGATATCGTCTAGCTGATTTTGGGAACGATAGTTAGACAAAGTATATAGGAACTTGGAATTTCATGAAATATCGGCGATATATCTGATAGTTAGACAAACGATACATATCGTCTAGTTAGATTTAGATGGCGATATTTAGATAAGACAAATAGCATGGAAATTTTATGAATATCGGCGATATATCTGATAGACAAAATGATAGATATCGTCTAGCTAGATTTTGAGAACGATAGTTAGACAAAGTAGGAACTTGGGAATTTTATAAAATATAGGCGATATATCTGATAGTTATACAAATGATAGATATCGTCTAGCTAGATTTTGAGAACGATATAGACAAAATAGAAACTTGGAACTTTTATGAAATATCGACGATATATCTGATAGACAAACGATACCTATCGTCTATATAGTTAGATTTAGATGGCGATATTAAGATAAGACAAAGTAGCATGGACATTTTATAGAATATCGGCGATATATCTGATAGTTAGACAAACGATACATATCGTCTAGCTAGATTTAGATGGCGATATTTAGATAAGACAAAGTAGCTGGACATTTTTATAAAATATCGGCGATATATCTGATAGTTAGACAAAATGATAGATATCGTCTAGTTAGATTTAGGTGGCGATATTTAGATAAGACAAAGTAGGAACTTGGAAATTTTATAAAATATCGGCGATATATCTGATAGTTAGACAACTGATAGATATCGTCTAGCTAGATTTTTAGAACGATAGTTAGACAAAGTAGGAACTTGGAAAATTTTATGAAATATCGACGATATATCTGATAGTTAGACAAACGATACATATCGTCTAGTTAGATTTAGATGGCGATATTTAGATAAGACAAATAGCATGGAAACTTTATGAATATCGGCGATATATCTGATATTTAGACAACTGATAGATATCGTCTAGCTAGATTTTGAGAACGATAGTTAGACAAAGTAGCAACTTGGAAATTTTATGAAATATCGGCGATATATCTGATAGTTATACAAATGATAGATATCGTCTAGCTGATTTTGGGAACGATAGTTAGACAAAGTATATAGGAACTTGGAATTTCATGAAATATCGGCGATATATCTGATAGTTAGACAAACGATACATATCGTCTAGTTAGATTTAGATGGCGATATTTAGATAAGACAAATAGCATGGAAATTTTATGAATATCGGCGATATATCTGATAGACAAAATGATAGATATCGTCTAGCTAGATTTTTAGAACGATAGTTAGACAAAGTAGGAACTTGGGAATTTTATAAAATATAGGCGATATATCTGATAGTTATACAAATGATAGATATCGTCTAGCTAGATTTTGAGAACGATATAGACAAAGTAGCAACTTGGAACTTTTATGAAATATCGACGATATATCTGATAGTTAGACAAACGATACATATCATCTATATAGTTAGATTTAGATGGCGATATTAGATAAGACAAAGTAGCATGGACATTTTATAGAATATCGGCGATATATCTGATAGTTAGACAAACGATACATATCGTCTAGCTAGATTTAGATGGCGATATTTAGATAAGACAAAGTAGCTGGACATTTTTATAAAATATCGGCGATATATCTGATAGTTAGACAAAATGATAGATATCGTTTAGCTAGATTTTGAGAACGATAGTTAGACAAAGTAGGAACTTGGAAATTTTATAAAATATCGGCGATATATCTGATAGTTAGACAACTGATAGGTATCGTCTAGCTAGATTTTGAGAACGATAGTTAGCCAAAGTAGCAACTTGGAACTTTTATGAAATATCGACGATATATCTGATAGTTAGACAAACGATACATATCGTCTAGTTAGATTTAGGTGGCGATATTTAGATAAGACAAAGTAGGAACTTGGAAATTTTATGAAATATCGACGATATATCTGATAGTTAGGGGTTCATTGGGTGTAGAGTTTGCCTCATTTAACAGGGGTCTATTGACAGGCACCATGATGCAGTCATGTCTACAGTAGAATTCATCTCGACCTTTGCAGGACTTAAACCCCATTAAAAGCTATTAAACCAAGATAACACTCATTGAAACAGCTCAACTGATTAAATCGGATCTTCTCTGGTTGTGCACATGTGTCTGTTTTTGCATGTGCGATATCGCAATAAAGCTTTATAGTAAAGTATTATAGCTTCAGTTGGGTAACCGATTATAAAGGAAACGGAAGGACACAATGGTATGTGGACCTTTGTTCACGAAATGAGACAATGACCTGCTTTTTGTTAACCAGCATTCTTGAAAATGAGCAACATAATGATTGTTGACTTAACACAGTTTGGAAATAATTTCTTCATATTTTTGGTGTTATTTGTCGTTTACATATCCATATACTAGTTTGGAGCACTTTGTAACGTGTAATGTGTAATGTGTCTGTCCAATGAGGTCATCGCTCAGAATATAGAAAAGGCAAGAATCTGTGCCAAGATTCAAGTTTATATTAGGAGCACTGCAAAGAATCTGGGGCAGGTTTAGACCTGTCTACTGGAGAAAGATTGAGTGAGTATAAAATAAATTGGCAGTTTTTGACATAATTTCTCAGAATAGAGAAAATTATTGCTTTGAGCCAAGAATCAGTGCCAAGAAATATTCACGTTTGGACTTGCAGTTCTATACATGAGGTCATCACTCAGAATAGAGAAACGCTTGGACCCGTCTACTGTTATCCCATTCCATATCAAGTTACTGCATTGGCAGTTCTATACATATATTTCCCAGATTGCACAACAAGTTGAAGCAATTATACAAATGGCTAATTCATATTACGTTTGCATTTTGTTAGGTCATCCAAGGTCAAAGGTCAGGTCAAATTTAAAGTTGCTCCGATTGGGCTGTAACTCGGTAAAAACAATCCCAGGCACTTGGGGAGTATGAAACCGCAAAGGTCATCTGGGGTCAAAGGTCAGGTCAAATTCAAAGTTACTCCGATTGGGCTGTAACTCAGGAAAATGCTCCCGGACACTTGGGGAGTATGAAACCGCAAAGGTCATCTGAGGTCAAAGGTCAGGTCAAATTTATAGTTGATCCGATCGGGCTGTAACTCGGGGAAAATGATCCCTGACACTTTGGGAGTATGAAACCGCAAAGGTCGTCTGAGGTCAAAGGTCAGGTCAAATGTAAAGTTGCTCCAATTGAGCTGTAACTCGGGAAAAATGATTCCTAACACTTGGGGAGTATGAAACCACAAAGGTCAGGTCAAATTTACAGTTGCTCCGATCGATCGCGCTGTAACTAGGGGAAATGTAGTACCAGTATAATGAGACGGACTTTCTCATTCTAACTGAATCTTATTGCACCATATATACTCATTAATTGCAAAGAGTGCCAACTGCATTGCAGTTGAAGCTGTTGTAAATAGCTCTTACTTTTCAATTTCAAGTTGAAGTTGCACCAGCAACAACAAATGCTGTCGTTCTCTAGTCCTTCCTAAAACACAAAAGTGCGACCCTCTCCAAACACCTAAATTAGCTAAAAATTTAGGACATGTTACAAAACTATATTTTCTAGAATTTCATAGAATAATTTAAATGTAGCTTGTACCGTTTTTTTGTGGCATCCTTCAGAAGTGAGCGGTCCGATACCAATATTTTCGGTCAAATCTCCATTCAATTAACACGGGGAGTTGGCTAGCTATGCCTTGTATTGTATTGTGTATAGGAAAACGGACAGTAACTGCAGTATGCATGACACGTGCCAATGGGAGTGCTCCCCTCATTTCTCAATCAGTGATACATATGGTATATATATTGAAGAAACTTTGTGTTGGCATTGTTTGAGAACGATGCATACACACCCCTACGTATCTGTCTACATGTTATGATATATTAGCCACGGTATGGTAGTATATTGCGTTGCGTTGTTCTTTTTTAAACATTGAGTAATGTTTTTAACATGTTTTGAGAATTTGCAGATTTGGTTATACATTTCTTTACAAAGTGGTCATTTGATTTGAGCGTGTAGGCCTACTAGTCGTTTAACATGTATGATTGGTGTAAAAATGATGCAACACACACATGAACAAAATAGTAAGGTGTTTGAACTGTTTAAATTATTGTATTCATATTGAAAATGAGCAACATAATGATTGTTGACTTAACACAGTTTGGAAATAATTTCTTCATATTTTTGGTGTTATTTGTCGTTTACATATCCTTCCTAAAACACAAAAGTGCGACCCTCTCCAAACACCTAAATTAGCTAAAAATTTAGGACATGTTACAAAACTATATTTTCTAGAATTTCATAGAATAATTTAAATGTAGCTTGTACCGTTTTTTTTTGTGGCATCCTTCAGAAGTGAGCGGTCCGATACCAATATTTTCGGTCAAATCTCCATTCAATTAACACGGGGAGTTGGCTAGCTATGCCTTGCCCTCACTCATATTTTACAAAAGTGCGACCATTTCTGAACATCTAACCTACAATCAACGAAAAATGTCTTGGAACGCTTGCGTGTAAATAACGGAAAACTGTCACCCCTCTCCCCGTGCAATGTTGAGAAATACCAAAGTCTTCAGCGGTTTCCCGATGTGTTCCAACATTGATTGATGGGGAGAGGGGAAGGGTAAATAATTGTTGTAGATGTCATGCTTGTTCCCGGGCAAAATATACGTCATTTCCATGATCATGTGAAATTCTGCCCGGAATTTCAACAGAGTGTACCAAGCGTTCCAAGGACTTTTTTCGTAGATTGTCTCTGCCGAATGCAAAATATTTCATCTAAGTTTCGTTTTTGTCTCATAACTCAAAAACGGAATGTCGTATGAGTTTCTC
This sequence comes from Amphiura filiformis, assembly GCF_039555335.1. Classification (NCBI taxonomy): domain Eukaryota; kingdom Metazoa; phylum Echinodermata; class Ophiuroidea; order Amphilepidida; family Amphiuridae; genus Amphiura; species Amphiura filiformis. Next base: position 63,599,848 of record NC_092639.1, on the reverse strand, counting down.
ATTGCACACGATTTGAGAGTGGATAATATGCTTTGGAATCATAACAAAATTGTTGATAAAGACATTGGCTTCTTTAGGAAGTGGTCACTGCAATCACCCCCTATGCTAAAATACACACATTTCGCAATTATAGCTCTAAACTGCTCTAAAATGTAGTTTTTGTCCCATAACTCAAAAACAGAATGTTGTATGATCTTCATATTTCACAGGATTTGGAAGTAGACCATGTACTTAGGAATCAAAATACAATTGTTGATAAAGAAATTGGTTGGTTCAGGAGTGGACACTGAAACACCCCATACCCTAACATACACGCATTTAATGACATTTTTATGCTATATCTTAAAACCGAGAAATCGTATCACGGCTCTAAGCTGCATGATTCCGAGTTGTTTAATTTATTTTGAAATTAATATTTAAAGTTCACCTTCATAGCACTTGTCAGATAGGTGAACGAGCGTTACAAAACAGAAAAATGAGTTTTAATTAAATACTAAAACCGCATGTACGTTAAGATTGTAATGAAGTCAATAATAAACTACGACTATCTTCAGTAGATAGCATTAACTTGTTTTTGACATGATGTAACAACTATCTTCAGCAGATTTGTGCTGCACATTTTTGTGTATGGGGTGTGTGTATAATGTGGTGGTGTGTGCGTGCGAGGTGTTGGGCGTGGGATGTATGTGGGGTAGGGCGGAGGGAGTTTGTAGGACTATTATAAGATCACATTTAAATCGGAAAGTATTTCATTTGGGGGCTTTTGGGAAAGAAAGAAAGAAATAATTAAATTAATTAATCAAACATAGAGAAAGAAAGGAAGAAAGAAAGACAGAAAAAATAAATCAAAAATGTATACTTCATGTATTTATAATAAGCAAATATTTTCACCGGGTTCACCGTCGCAAATAATAAATGAAACATAAAAAGTAATACCGCCTGGGAATCGAACCCAGGACCTCATGTTTACAAGACCTATGCCTTAACCACTCGGCCACGTGAGCTTCGTGATTAAGCTACTTGCAATTTGAACCTATAAGCGGTCACTTCAAACTTTTTCCACGTTCATGTTTTTATTTATTTCAAATGTCTTTCGTTCATTCATTCATTCATTCATTCATTCATTCATTCATTCATTCATTCATTTTTCTTTCCTTCTTTCTTTCTTTTTTCTTTCTTTCCTTTTTTTCTTTCTTTCTTTCTTTCTTTCTTTCTTTCTTTCTTTCTTTCTTTCTTTCTTTCTTTCTTTCTTTCTTTCTTTCTTTCTTTATTTTTAATACAAAGAAAGAAAAAAAAAGAAGCATTGAAAATAATGAATTCATAAATTAGCAATGATTCACGCAAACAAAACACGAATAGTCAAAGGGTGTAAAGTGTAAACCCATAATGGTAATCTGTAATGGTAAACTGCTGCATTGAATAGCGTGCATACTGAGCAGTTTGCCCTGCATTGATAGTAATATATACGTATAGATATTTATTTCAATTCAAAATGGCAAACTGTTAACAAATGTCATAAGTGCGATCAATTTGTCATTCCTTTTGTATTCAAACATCCTCAATTGGTATAGCCAAGGTAAACGAACGTCACGCTCCATGAGATGCGGCTTAAAAACCATAAAATGTCGATTTTGGACCATTTTGTCATTATGGTAAACTGATCCACTTTGCCATTTTGCACTATGCAGCTTTACACTTTCCCCGATACCTGACTACTATAAAAGACCAAAACTGATTACTTCGATTGCGAAATGGCAGCGTGGCGCAACGGCTTAGTCCTTCGACTGGTAATCTTTTGACTATTGATTGATGCGAAGGGTTCGAGTCCCCGTGGTGTTCGATTTTTTTTCTTTAAGTGTATTCAATTGTTGTTTTTTTTTTTTTTCTCACCGCAAAAGCGTATTTTATTATAAATAATATTCAGAAATGAGTTGTTTCAAATTGTTATATCACAATCTTTCTGATTCGTTCGGATAAGCCTATACTCAGCAAACGCAAGTTTTACAGAAAACATTTACATGTTGGGTTATATCATAAAGGGTACAGAACGTTTTAATAACATTCAAAAACATTTTGGAAAACATACTGCAAAACATTGTAATATTTTTTAAAACTATATTTGTAGTGTTTTTGAATTATGAGACAAAAACGAGATTTTAGTCATAATTACGAAATGTGTGTAATTTAGCATAGGAGGTGTTTTCAGTGACCATTCCTAAATAATCCAACATCTTTATCAACAATTTTATTGTGATTCAAAGGGATATTATATACTCCCAAATCGTGTAATATGAAGCTCATACAACATTTTGTTTTTAAGTTATGGGACAAAAATGACATTTTAGAGCAGTTTAGAGCCATAATTACGAAACGTGTGTTGTTTAGCATAGGGGATGGTTTCAGTGACCACTCCTAAATAAACCAATTTCTTTATTAACAATTTTGTTATGATTTCAAAGCATATAATCCACTCTACCGAATGCAAAATACTTCATCTAAATTTCGTTTTTTTTTTATAACTCAAAAACGGAATGTCGTATGAGTTTCTCATTGCACAATGATTTGAGAGTGGATAATATGCTTTGGAATCCTAACAAAATTGTTGATAAAGAAATTGGCTTTTTAGGAAGTGGTCACTGCAATCACCCCCTATGCTAAAATACACACATTTCGCAATTCTAGATCTAAAATGCTTTAAAATGTAGTTTTTGTCCCATAACTCAAAAACAGAATGTTGTATGATCTTCATATTTCACAGGATTTGGAAGTAGACCATGTACTTAGGAATCAAAATACAATTGTTGATAAAGAAATTGGTTGGTTCAGGGAGTGGACACTGAAACACCCCATACCCTAACATACACGCATTTAATGACATTTTATGCTATATCTTAAAACCGAGAAATCGTATCACGGCTCTAAGCTGCATGATTCCGAGTTGTTTAATTTATTTTTGAAATTAATATTTAAAGTTCACCTTCATAGCACTTGTCAGATAGGTGAACGAGCGTTACAAAACAGAAAAATGAGTTTTAATTAAATACTAAAACCGCATGTACGTTAAGATTGTAATGAAGTCAATAATAAACTACGACTATCTTCAGTAGATAGCATTAACTTGTTTTTGACATGATGTAACAACTATCTTCAGCAGATTTGTGCTGCACATTTTTGTGTATGGGGTGTGTGTATAATGTGGTGGTGTGTGCGTGCGAGGTGTTGGGCGTGGGATGTATGTGGGGTAGGGCGGAGGGAGTTTGTAGGACTATTATAAGATCACATTTAAATCGGAAAGTATTTTATTTGGGGGCTTTTGGGAAAGAAAGAAAGAAATAATTAAATTAATTAATCAAACATAGAGAAAGAAAGGAAGAAAGAAAGACAGAAAAAATAAATCAAAAATGTATACTTCATGTATTTATAATAAGCAAATATTTTCACCGGGTTCACCGTCGCAAATAATAAATGAAACATAAAAAGTAATACCGCCTGGGAATCGAACCCAGGACCTCATGTTTACAAGACCTATGCCTTAACCACTCGGCCACGTGAGCTTCGTGATTAAGCTACTTGCAATTTGAACCTATAAGCGGTCACTTCAAACTTTTTCCACGTTCATGTTTTTATTTATTTCAAATGTCTTTCGTTCATTCATTCATTCATTCATTCATTCATTCATTCATTCATTCATTCATTCATTCATTTTTCTTTCCTTCTTTCTTTCTTTTTTCTTTCTTTTTCTTTTTTCTTTCTTTCTTTCTTTCTTTCTTTCTTTCTTTCTTTCTTTCTTTCTTTCTTTCTTTCTTTCTTTCTTTATTTTTAATACAAAGAAAGAAAAAAAGAAGCATTGAAAATAATGAATTCATAAATTAGCAATGATTCACGCAAACAAAACACGAATAGTCAAAGGGTGTAAAGTGTAAACCCATAATGGTAATCTGTAATGGTAAACTGCTGCATTGAATAGCGTGCATACTGAGCAGTTTGCCCTGCATTGATAGTAATATATACGTATAGATATTTATTTCAATTCAAAATGGCAAACTGTTAACAAATGTCATAAATGCGATCAATTTGTCATTCCTTTTGTATTCAAACATCCTCAATTGGTATAGCCAAGGTAAACGAACGTCACGCTCCATGAGATGCGGCTTAAAACCATAAAATGTCGATTTTGGACCATTTTGTCATTATGGTAAACTGATCCACTTTGCCATTTTGCACTATGCAGCTTTACACTTTCCCCGATACCTGACTACTATAAAAGACCAAAACTGATTACTTCGATTGCGAAATGGCAGCGTGGCGCAACGGCTTAGTCCTTCGACTGGTAATCTTTTGACTATTGATTGATGCGAAGGGTTCGAGTCCCCGTGGTGTTCGATTTTTTTTTTTAAGTGTATTCAATTGTTGTTTTCTTTTTTCTTTTTTTTTTTTTTCTCATCGCAAAAGCGTATTTTATTATAAATAATATTCAGAAATGAGTTGTTTCAAATTGTTATATCACAATCTTTCTGATTCGTTCGGATAAGCCTATACTCAGCAAACGCAAGTTTTACAGAAAACATTTACATGTTGGGTTATATCATAAAGGGTACAGAACGTTTTAATAACATTCAAAAACATTTTGGAAAACATACTGCAAAACATTGTAATATTTTTTAAAACTATATTTGTAGTGTTTTTGAATTATGAGACAAAAACGAGATTTTAGTCATAATTACGAAATGTGTGTAATTTAGCATAGGAGGTGTTTTCAGTGACCATTCCTAAATAATCAATATCTTTATCAACAATTTTATTGTGATTCAAAGGATATTATATACTCCCAAATCGTGTGCAATATGAAGCTCATACAACATTTTGTTTTTAAGTTATGGGACAAAAATGACATTTTAGAGCAGTTTAGAGCCATAATTACGAAACGTGTGTTGTTTAGCATAGGGATGGTTTCAGTGACCACTCCTAAATAAACCAATTTCTTTATTAACAATTTTGTTATGATTTCAAAGCATATAATCCACTCTCAAATCGTGTGCAATATGAAGCTCACACGACATTCCGTTTTTTAGTTATGACACAAAACGAAATTTAGATGAAATATTTTGCATTCGGTAGAGACAATCAACGAAAAATGTCTTGGAACGCTTGCGTGTAAATAACGGAAAACTGTCACCCCTCTCCCCCGTGCAATGTTGAGAAATACCAAAGTCTTCAGCGGTTTCCCGATGTGTTCCAACATTGATTGATGGGGAGAGGGGAAGGGTAAATAATTGTTGTAGATGTCATGCTTGTTCCCGGGCAAAATATACGTCATTTCCATGATCATGTGAAATTCTGCCCGGAATTTCAACAGAGTGTACCAAGCGTTCCAAGGACTTTTTTCGTAGATTGTCTCTGCCGAATGCAAAATATTTCATCTAAGTTTCGTTTTTGTCTCATAACTCAAAAACGGAATGTCGTATGAGTTTCTCATTGCACACGATTTGAGAGTGGATAATATGCTTTGGAATCATAACAAAATTGTTGATAAAGACATTGGCTTTTTAGGAAGTGGTCACTGCAATCACCCCCTATGCTAAAATACACACATTTCGCAATTATAGCTCTAAACTGCTCTAAAATGTAGTTTTTGTCCCATAACTCAAAAACAGAATGTTGTATGATCTTCATATTTCACAGGATTTGGAAGTAGACCATGTACTTAGGAATCAAAATACAATTGTTGATAAAGAAATTGGTTGGTTCAGGGAGTGGACACTGAAACACCCCATACCCTAACATACACGCATTTAATGACATTTTTATGCTATATCTTAAAACCGAGAAATCGTATCACGGCTCTAAGCTGCATGATTCCGAGTTGTTTAATTTATTTTTGAAATTAATATTTAAAGTTCACCTTCATAGCACTTGTCAGATAGGTGAACGAGCGTTACAAAACAGAAAAATGAGTTTTAATTAAATACTAAAACCGCATGTACGTTAAGATTGTAATGAAGTCAATAATAAACTACGACTATCTTCAGTAGATAGCATTAACTTGTTTTTGACATGATGTAACAACTATCTTCAGCAGATTTGTGCTGCACATTTTTGTGTATGGGGTGTGTGTATAATGTGGTGGTGTGTGCGTGCGAGGTGTTGGGCGTGGGATGTATGTGGGGTAGGGCGGAGGGAGTTGTAGGACTATTATAAGATCACATTTAAATCGGAAAGTATTTCATTTGGGGCTTTTGGGAAAGAAAGAAAGAAATAATTAAATTAATTAATCAAACATAGAGAAAGAAAGGAAGAAAGAAAGACAGAAAAAATAAATCAAAAATGTATACTTCATGTATTTATAATAAGCAAATATTTTCACCGGGTTCACCGTCGCAAATAATAAATGAAACATAAAAAGTAATACCGCCTGGGAATCGAACCCAGGACCTCATGTTTACAAGACCTATGCCTTAACCACTCGGCCACGTGAGCTTCGTGATTAAGCTACTTGCAATTTGAACCTATAAGCGGTCACTTCAAACTTTTTCCACGTTCATGTTTTTATTTATTTCAAATGTCTTTCGTTCATTCATTCATTCATTCATTCATTCATTCATTCATTCATTCATTCATTCATTCATTCATTCATTCATTCATTTTTCTTTCCTTCTTTCTTTTTTTTTTTCTTTCTTTCCTTTTTTCTTTCTTTCTTTCTTTCTTTCTTTCTTTCTTTCTTTCTTTCTTTCTTTCTTTCTTTCTTTCTTTATTTTTAATACAAAGAAAGAAAAAAAGAAGCATTGAAAATAATGAATTCATAAATTAGCAATGATTCACTCAAACAAAACACGAATAGTCAAAGGGTGTAAAGTGTAAACCCATAATGGTAATCTGTAATGGTAAACTGCTGCATTGAATAGCGTGCATACTGAGCAGTTTGCCCTGCATTGATAGTAATATATACGTATAGATATTTATTTCAATTCAAAATGGCAAACTGTTAACAAATGTCATAAGTGCGATCAATTTGTCATTCCTTTTGTATTCAAACATCCTCAATTGGTATAGCCAAGGTAAACGAACGTCACGCTCCATGAGATGCGGCTTAAAAACCATAAAATGTCGATTTTGGACCATTTTGTCATTATGGTAAACTGATCCACTTTGCCATTTTGCACTATGCAGCTTTACACTTTCCCCGATACCTGACTACTATAAAAGACCAAAACTGATTACTTCGATTGCGAAATGGCAGCGTGGCGCAACGGCTTAGTCCTTCGACTGGTAATCTTTTGACTATTGATTGATGCGAAGGGTTCGAGTCCCCGTGGTGTTCGATTTTTTTTCTTTAAGTGTATTCAATTGTTGTTTTCTTTTTTCTTTTTTTTTTCTCACCGCAAAAGCGTATTTTATTATAAATAATATTCAGAAATGAGTTGTTTCAAATTGTTATATCACAATCTTTCTGATTCGTTCGGATAAGCCTATACTCAGCAAACGCAAGTTTTACAGAAAACATTTACATGTTGGGTTATATCATAAAGGGTACAGAACGTTTTAATAACATTCAAAAACATTTTGGAAAACATACTGCAAAACATTGTAATATTTTTTTAAAACTATATTTGTAGTGTTTTTGAATTATGAGACAAAAACGAGATTTTAGTCATAATTACGAAATGTGTGTAATTTAGCATAGGAGGTGTTTTCAGTGACCATTCCTAAATAATCCAACATCTTTATCAACAATTTTATTGTGATTCAAAGGGATATATATACTCCCAAATCGTGTGTAATATGAGCTCATACAACATTTTGTTTTTTAAGTTATGGGACAAAAATGACATTTTAGAGCAGTTTAGAGCCATAATTACGAAACGTGTGTTTTTAGCATAGGGGATGGTTTCAGTGACCACTTTAAATAAACCAATAAATAAACCAATTTGCATTAACAATTTTGTTATGATTTCAAATATAATCTCAGAGATCGTCTGCCGAATGCAAAATATTTCATCTAAGTTTCGTTTTTGTCTCATAACTCAAAAACGGAATGTCGTATGAGTTTCTCATTGCACACGATTTGAGAGTGGATAATATGCTTTGGAATCCTAACAAAATTGTTGATAAAGAAATTGGCTTTTAGGAAGTGGTCACTGCAATCACCCCTATGCTAAAATACACACATTTCGCAATTATAGCTCTAAACTGCTCTAAAATGTAGTTTTGTCCCATAACTCAAAAAACAGAATGTTGTATGATCTTCATATTTCACAGGATTTGGAAGTAGACCATGTACTTAGGAATCAAAATACAATTGTTGATAAAGAAATTGGTTTGTTCAGGGAGTGGACACTGAACCACCCCATACCCTAACATACACGCATTTAATGACATTTTATGCTATATCTTAAAACCGAGAAATCGTATCACGGCTCTAAGCTGCATGATTCCGAGTTGTTTAATTTATTTTTGAAATTAATATTTAAAGTTCACCTTCATAGCACTTGTCAGATAGGTGAACGAGCGTTACAAAACAGAAAAATGAGTTTTAATTAAATACTAAAACCGCATGTACGTTAAGATTGTAATGAAGTCAATAATAAACTACGACTATCTTCAGTAGATAGCATTAACTTGTTTTTGACATGATGTAACAACTATCTTCAGCAGATTTGTGCTGCACATTTTGTGTATGGGGTGTGTGTATAATGTGGTGGTGTGTGCGTGAGGTGTTGGGCGTGGGATGTATGTGGGGTAGGGCGGAGGGAGTTTGTAGGACTATTATAAGATCACATTTAAATCGGAAAGTATTTTATTTGGGGGCTTTTGGGAAAGAAAGAAAGAAATAATTAAATTAATTAATCAAACATAGAGAAAGAAAGGAAGAAAGAAAGACAGAAAAAATAAATCAAAAATGTATACTTCATGTATTTATAATAAGCAAATATTTTCACCGGGTTCACTGTCGCAAATAATAAATGAAACATAAAAGTAATACCGCCTGGGAATCGAACCCAGGACCTCATGTTTACAAGACCTATGCCTTAACCACTCGGCCACGTGAGCTTCGTGATTAAGCTACTTGCAATTTGAACCTATAAGCGGTCACTTCAAACTTTTCCACGTTCATGTTTTTATTTATTTCAAATGTCTTTCGTTCATTCATTCATTCATTCATTCATTCATTCATTCATTCATTCATTCATTCATTCATTTTTCTTTCCTTCTTTCTTTCTTTTTTCTTTCTTTCCTTTTTTTTTTTTTTTTTTTTTTCTTTCTTTCTTTATTTTTAATACAAAGAAAGAAAAAAAAGAAGCATTGAAAATAATGAATTCATAAATTAGCAATGATTCACGCAAACAAAACACGAATAGTCAAAGGGTGTAAAGTGTAAACCCATAATGGTAATCTGTAATGGTAAACTGCTGCATTGAATAGCGTGCATACTGAGCAGTTTGCCCTGCATTGATAGTAATATATACGTATAGATATTTATTTCAATTCAAAATGGCAAACTGTTAACAAATGTCATAAATGCGATCAATTTGTCATTCCTTTTGTATTCAAACATCCTCAATTGGTATAGCCAAGGTAAACGAACGTCACGCTCCATGAGATGCGGCTTAAAACCATAAAATGTCGATTTTGGACCATTTTGTCATTATGGTAAACTGATCCACTTTGCCATTTTGCACTATGCAGCTTTACACTTTCCCCGATACCTGACTACTATAAAAGACCAAAACTGATTACTTCGATTGCGAAATGGCAGCGTGGCGCAACGGCTTAGTCCTTCGACTGGTAATCTTTTGACTATTGATTGATGCGAAGGGTTCGAGTCCCCGTGGTGTTCGATTTTTTTTCTTTAAGTGTATTCAATTGTTGTTTTTTTTTTTTTTTTTTTCACCGCAAAAGCGTATTTTATTATAAATAATATTCAGAAATGAGTTGTTTCAAATTGTTATATCACAATCTTTCTGATTCGTTCGGATAAGCCTATACTCAGCAAACGCAAGTTTTACAGAAAACATTTACATGTTGGGTTATATCATAAAGGGTACAGAACGTTTTAATAACATTCAAAAACATTTTGGAAAACATACTGCAAAACATTGTAATATTTTTTTAAAACTATATTTGTAGTGTTTTTGAATTATGAGACAAAAACGAGATTTTAGTCATAATTACGAAATGTGTGTAATTTAGCATAGGAGGTGTTTTCAGTGACCATTCCCTAAATAATCCAACATCTTTATCAACAATTTTATTGTGATTCAAAGGGATATTATATACTCCCAAATCGTGTGCAATATGAAGCTCATACAACATTTTGTTTTTAAGTTATGGGACAAAAATGACATTTTAGAGCAGATTAGAGCCATAATTACGAAACGTGTGTAGTTTAGCATAGGGGATGTTTTCAGTGACCACTCCCTAAATAAACCAATTTCTTTATTAACAATTTTGTTATGATTTCAAAGCATATAATCCACTCTCAAATCGTGTGCAATATGAAGCTCATACGACATTCCGTTTTTTTTTTTTTTTTCAAAAACGAAATTTAGATGAAATATTTTGCATTCGGTAGAGACAATCAACGAAAAATGTCTTGGAACGCTTGCGTGTAAATAACGGAAAACTGTCACCCCTCTCCCCGTGCAATGTTGAGAAATACCAAAGTCTTCAGCGGTTTCCCGATGTGTTCCAACATTGATTGATGGGGAGAGGGGAAGGGTAAATAATTGTTGTAGATGTCATGCTTGTTCCCGGGCAAAATATACGTCATTTCCATGATCATGTGAAATTCTGCCCGGAATTTCAACAGAGTGTACCAAGCGTTCCAAGGACTTTTTTCGTAGATTGTAGCTGTAATTTTAGGTCATGTTAGAGAAATATATTTGCTAGAAGTTTGGAGAATAAATTAAATATTGGCTGGTTATTTTTCACACAGTGATGTTAACTAGGCAAGTGTCCGTTCTTCCAACATACATCATTTGTAGAGGTCACGCGTCAATGGTGAGAGCACTGTGTATTGTGTATAGGAAAACGGACAGTAACTGCAGTATGCATGACACGTGCCAATGGGAGTGCTCCCCTCATTTCTCAATCAGTGATACATACATGGTATATATATTGAAGAAACTTTGTGTTGGCATTGTTTGAGAACGATGCATACACACCCCTACGTATCTGTCTACATGTTATGATATATTAGCCACGGTATGGTAGTATATTGCGTTGCGTTGTTCTTTTTTAAACATTGAGTAATGTTTTTAACATGTTTTGAGAATTTGCAGATTTGGTTATACATTTCTTTACAAAGTGGTCATGGGTGTAACTTGCTGATGAATAAAGTTTGTGTTGGCATTGTTTGAGAACGATGCATACACACCCCTGCGTATGTCTACATGTTATGATATATTAGCCCCTGGGGTATATTGCGTTGCTCTGTTCCCCCCTTTTCTCAACATTGAGTATTTTTTTTAACATGTTTTGAGAATTTGCAGATTTGTTGTAAATCTCTTTAACATGTTTAACAAAGAGGGTCATTGGGTTTTAGCTGATGAAAAAGAGGGTCATTGGGTGTGAAGCTAATGAATGGAGCTGAACTTCATTGGGTGTAGAGTTTGCCTCAAAAACAGGCACATGACACGTAGACCTACCAATATATGGAAATACCCCCATCCCTCATTTCTCAATCAGTGTATATATAGGAGAAAGTTTGTGTTGGCATTGTTTGAGAACGATGCATACACACCCCTGCGTATGTCTAACATTGATATGGGGTATATTGCGTTGCTCTGTTCCGTTTTTTCTTAACATTGTATCTCACGCAATTGAATAATAATAATAACCATGTCCGATTGAACTGACACCAGTTTTTTTTTTCAGGAATAACTTGTTTAACATGTTTGATTGGTGTGGTATTTAATAAGTGTTGTGGCATGTACGGAATGTTAAAGGAGGATTTCGTGATCCTAGTATCCACTTTTTATGACATTTGTCAGTAGATATTCACGAAAAAAGCTTATTCCCAAAATTTCAGTTGATTCCCATTTTGCATTTGCGAGTTATGACTGAACAAGCAAGATACAAAGTAATAAAAAATAATTAAAACAATACTGAGTATCATTTGACTAATTTTGTTGCTCTGCTCACTTTTTTTACTCAACATTGTTCTATTTTTTGTTTAGAGTGTACAGGGTGTGCAGCTTTGTTGTCTAATAAAACACATTCTCCTGTGAAATTCAACATTAGATCCTCTAGAAATGACTACAATAATATTGATTGTTTAATGGCTTTTTATGACATAAATCTACAAAAAGGTAGATCTTATACTGCATTTTGTTGAGTATTCTTGTCCATACTCACTGGATACTGATGGGTACCAATCATTTTGATACACCCTGTATTTAGACGTAGCTGATTTTGAGTGTGTACTGTTAGTATTTGTTGATTTGAGCGTGTAGGCCTACTAGTCGTTTAACATGTATGATTGGTGTAAAAATGATGCAACACACACATGAACAAAATAGTAAGGTGTTTGAACTGTTTAAATTATTGTATTCATATTGGGTAACTATTTAATCAACATTGAGTACCATTTGCAATTTGTACTATTTTTGATGTATAGGCGTGGCTGATGTCGTTGAACATGATTGATTGGTGTGGTATTTTAGTATTGTGGGGTGCCTTTTTCGGAGATGTTAAGTTTAACTTTCGTAAACAAGCTCTCATATCATTTGTAATTCCGTTTGTAATGGGGCCCGGGGGGCACTTCCATAACAGATATGCATCATGTGCCTCGGAAAGACCCCTTTTTCAAACCGGCTTGTACCCAATGACCCCCTTTTTGTTTTATGGACTTACCTATTACCCAATGACCCCCTTAACAAAAATCATGTACTCAATGACCCCCAAATATTCTATTTCATGCTACCCAATGACCCCCCTTTTTAATTTAGGTGGTATTTGTATTCTCCTTAAGAAATAATGAGATTTCTCAAATTTTCAAGGTGGCCAAGTTGTTTTTTCGCAGTTTGGCACTTATTAATGTGTACTTAATAATACTCTTTTGGCAATCCTGTGTACCCAATGACTCCCATTTTACAATTTGTTACCCCAATGACCATGCTTTTTTCAAGGTTTCATACTGAATGACCCCATTTTCATTCAGGTTGTGTACTGAATGACCTGATATTTTTGTAATTGTACATTTGACCTGAATGCCCCCTACTTTTAACATGGTCGAGGCACATCCATGCCACTTTAGATAGGGAGTGCCTCCCCCGGGTAATGGGGAATAAGTTTCAGGTTTAGGTACTTGATGAATAGAGCCCATGCATTCGTCACATTATATTAGGTTATAGTTTTTATGCATGCAAAACCTTGGTCAATGAAGTGAGACGATTATATCTTCTACATGTAAATATCATGAAACTAACTTGTCTAAATATCAGATATATCGTTGCTATTTTGTGAAGGCATGTGACAGCATCTAGAAAGATGATATTTTGGCGATATATATCATGTAAATATCATATAGAAACTGACGATATTTGGACGAGATATATCTTCTAAGTATCATGAAGCTAGACTTATCTAACTATCAGATATATCGCCATTATTTTTGACGTGTTAGATCGCAACATCTAGAGAGACGATATTTTAGCGATATATAGCATGTACATATCATATAGAATCTAGCAATATGTTGACGATATAGTTAGACGATGTATATCTTCTAAATATCATGACGTTAGACTTTGGCGATATTATCATGTAAATATCATATAAAGAGTAGCAATATTTTGACGATATTTAAACGATATATATCTTTTAAATATCGTGTGAGCTAGATTTGTCTGTATATAATGATAGTTTCGCGATATATATCATGTAAATATGTATCGAAACACGATATTTGGATGATATATATCTTCTAAGTATCATGAAGCTAGACTTGTCTAACTATCAGATATATCGCCATTATTTTTGAAGTGAATTACAGCATCTATAGAAAGATGATATTTTGGCGATATATATCATGTAAATATCATAATAGAGAGTAGCAATATTTTGACGATATTTAGACGATATATGTCTTTTAAATATCATGTGAGCTAGATTTGTCTATATAATGATAGTTTGGCGGTATAATTATATCATGTAAATATCATATCGAAACTGACGATAGTTGAATGATATATATCTTCTAAATATCATGAAATTATATATATACCTGACGATATTTCTATGATATTTCTTGTTAAAGCAGAGGCTCACAAGATAGTCTCACAAGATATTTTCAAATAAGACTTGATAGTTGTTTGACGCTGCCATGATATTTTCAAAGAAACTTGATTGAAACCTTTATATGACCAGTTGGTTATAACAAAAAATTAGTATCATATTAAATATATTAAGGGATATACATGTATTCAAAACATGGCCTGGCCTGGCCTGGCTAGGCCAACTGAAAACCTGTGTTTTTTACCCGTAACACGCACAAAGTGGATTTTTTTGTTTTTTTTTTTGTTTGTTTTTTGAATGGAGGACCTGGATGAGCGACCCCTGTGTCCCGGCCCCTGTGTACGATCATGGAAATCAGGATGGAAATAGACTATCTGTTATTTCCATGGTACGATGTGCCTTAATAAATAATCGGCGAAATTATATTACCGGTAGTTTGAAAGCGAAAATATTTCATTAATAGACACAATTCTAATTTTAACACCAGAATATGTTTAAAAGATGTGGTTTTATCTGACATTACTGAAAAATGGAGTATCGAACGACTGCTTTCACCACGACTATGCATAACAATAAAAGTGCAGCTGCAGGTCAGTAGCGTTTTGAGTGAGTCCGTGGTAATGCAAACTGGCCTTCAGATATTCTTTATTACCAACTTCTATTATTATGCGGCATTAAATGTCGGCTCAGCGATAACAAAATTATAATGACAATTGCAATATATAATAATAATGCTAAATCTGTGTCAGAATGCTACATGAAAGACGACGTTTAACCTTAATAATTAAGAAAGCGATCAGATTGATGATTTTATATCTGTCATTGTTAGGTGAGATAATCCCACAGATTCAAGCAATTCCTACATTCAATCAGAGAAGATGAAAAGAGAGGAGATTTAGATTAAGCTGATTATCCCAATTATTGACTCCCACGTCAGCATTTGAAGTAAACATTTTTTTTACCTTTCGTTAGGGAGGCATAGGAGAGAAGGGGTCAAAAAGTCCGATTACGTTTGTAAAAAAAAGTAGTTAAAACATCGGTCAAAGTTGATCTTTTTTAAGGATTTAATATATAAATTTTAGTATTTTCTGAAGTACGATATTGACATTTTACAGTGGTTGCTTCGAAATAATTTCAAATCAATATAGAGTGCAGTACTCGAACCTGCAATTTGTAAGTTCATTTTAATCAGCTGTACCGCACCACCTTGATTGATTCTTTTTTATTTGAAAATCCAGCAAGTCATAATTTTTTTCGTGCCAAAAAGGTATGAAGAAAAATATTTTAAAATAAAATAGAATATTGGTTTCTTCCAAAAACGTGATCAATATCATTGCATGCATTGTTGCACTCCTCCACATCCCCATCCACCATAGCGACGGTCCTGTATCCTATGAATCCGGGTTGGAATTTTCGATATTTGAAAACTTACGTTAGAAGGGAGGGGGAGGGGGTTAGCCTTCTAACGAAAGGACTTTCGTTTATAGGGCTTCACCGAACTTTTGGGTTGTTCCCTCTGAAGAGAAAGTTTATCTGTTTTCAATTATTTTAAACCACTTAAGGGAAGGGGTATGAACGTTTGGACAGTATTTATTTTGGGACATTAGAGCACATCAGACATATCGAATTGCATTCTGAATACGAAGAATGTCCTTCTGATATCAAATAATTTTGATTTTTGAAATTCGCAATTTAATACACATTTTATGGCAAATCATTAAAAATTGATATTTTTAACCATGTTAACAGTACTCGAAGTAAACTTTACAAATCTGATGATTTATACTTAAAGTGTATGTATGTGGGATTAAAAGCCGACGATCAATTGAAAATTTTGACCTTTCGTATTGGAGATATGGATTTTTTCCCCAAAACGCTAAAAAAATTAGGTCTTTTTGGGAAAAAAATCCATATCTTCAATATGAAAGGTCAAAATTTTCAATTGACCGTCGGCAATTAAAAAAATTAAAATTATTTGATATCAGAATGACATTCTTCGTATTCAGAATGCAATTCGATATGTCTGATGTGCTCTAATGTCCTAAAATAAATACTGTCCAAACGTTCATACCCCTTCCCTTAATGATTTAGAACATGGCATGATTGTCCCTAATCCAAATGTTCCTAATTATGTCATGATTTATAGCTGTTGATTTCTTGGTTTTCAAATTCTAGGGAACATAAGACAGTTTAGAATTTGGGGATGTATTTTAACATGTTTAGAAAGACATAATTCAAGCATGGTGAATTTGGCCGGAGAATCGAAATTGCACAATCATTAGGTAAATTTTGCTTATTTTTCCGCATCGAGCTCATGAAATATAGTAATTTGAAACCATTTTTGGACATTCAAAAATTTGGTCAAAACATTGTTAATTTTGGACATTCGTTAGGCGTATTAGACCACATTTCGCTCTAAATTCATTTTTCTGCATTGACCACGTTTCATACCCGGGTGTCTTGGAGTAATTGGATACGATTTTGGACATTGAAAATGTTGAGTGTTTTGATGAATATTTTAAACTCATTTATCACAAACAATCAGCCTAATTTCTTTCATGAAGTTTTTAAAAGCTTTTCATTTGCATTTTGAAAGCAATTACTCGGATTATATCGGATTCTCTCATCGTAATCTCTTTAAAAGCTTTATCAATGCTCGGTGTTTAAACATAATAAAAGTTGGTGATAAAGAATACTTCAACTCCTGAATACCTTGAATTAAAAAAAAAAGCTTTTCATTAAAAAAAGGGAAGGACTTATATATAGCGACAACCTCGAAAGAAATTACTTTTGAGGTCCTCGCACAATATTCCTTCCAAAGACATTTTTCATTGAAAGATAAACAAGAATTCCTGAAAAAAATTGGTGTCAGTTCCAATTTACAATGTAATTATTATTGGCGATATATCATGTAAATATCATATAGAAACTGACGATATTTGAACAATATCTTCTAAATATAATGAAGCTAGACTTGTCTAAGGGGCCGTCCATAATTTTCCCCATTTTCACTTACGTACAAAGCGTACGTAAGAGGGAGGGAGGGGGTACAAATCCTGGGCATGTGTACGTAAGAAAAATGGCGATTTGTTTGAGCAATATAAAAATTGAAAGTGAAAAATTATGGTATTTTCCAATATTTTGTTCATAAGTTATAACCAATTGACCTAAAATTGTTCAATCTGTTTTAACAATTTCTTTAACATGCCGTACAAACAATGGTTTTCGCTTTAATTTTGAGTCTAATATGCAGAAGCACAGTGGTCCTATTTTACATTATGCTTAATTTATTTCATACCAAAAGTATTTTTTTATCTGCGCTATACGCTAGGATCGACATGTGGATTGTCACTGTTGCGACAAAAGACATGGAACCCATAGTTTAGTTGCAAGAACATACACCAAACATGCCAAAGAGATGTCCCTGGTCCCCCTATATATGATCCTGGGGTTCTAAGTGGAAAAGAGAGTATAGGATGTTCAATAGATTTTGGAGTGCATTAGTCATTTAGTTTAGATTCGGGCTGCATTTTAAGCTATATTTTAATTTATTGATGGCTTTCGTTTTCATGAAAATATGGTTTAAAAAAGAAGTTTTTTCAGCATTTCTCAACTTATCAGTAAAAACATTAATCATGTTAATCCAGAACCAACTGTCCTCCTGGAACACTAATACAATCCTAACCCTAAACATAATCGAACCTTTAACCTATAGACTCTAACCAAAACCCCAACCCAACATCTCAATTTTGCTATTAGTAGTCGTGGAAATCCTTCGTCATTTTATTTGTACGTAACTCGAGGGAGGGAGGGGGGTAAAAAGTTACGTACGCTTTGTACGTAAGTGAAAATGGCGAAAATTATGGACGGCCCCTAACTATCAGAAATATATCGCCATTATTTTTGACGTGTAAGATCGCAGCATCTAGAAAGACGATATTTTTGGCGATATATCATGTAAATATGATATAGACGATAGAATATCATGACGTTAGACTTGTCTAACTATCAGATATATCGCGCCATTATTTTTGAAAGGCATGACAGCATCTAGACTAAATGTGATACTTAGAAACTGATGATATTTGGACGATATATACCTTCTAAATATCATTAATCATGGTTGGAATTCGAAAGGTGGTTTAACTTAAACCGGTGCTAACTTAAACCTGGGTCTAACTAGTCCCGGCTTAAGCCTAAACCTAGGTTTAAGGTATTTTACGATTCCGAAAGCTCGGACTAGTTAGACCTGGGTTTAAACCTAGGTTTAAACCCGGTTTAGCTAAACCTAGGTTTAAACCACCTTTCGGAATTCCAACCCTAGAGTTTAAAGTTTATGACAGAATCTAGAAAGCTGATATTTCGGCTATATATATCATGTAAATATTATATCGAAACTGACGATATTTGGACGATATGTATATCTTCTAAGTACCATGAAGCTAGACTTTTCTAACTATCAGATATATCGCCATTATTTTAGAAGTGAATCACAGTATCTAGAAAGATGATATTTTGGCGATCATGATATCATGTAAATATCATATAGAGCGTACCAATATTTTGACGATATTTAGACGATCTTCTAAATATCATGTGAGATAGATTTGTTTGTATATAAAATTTATAATGATAGTTTGGCGACATCATGTATATTATAAATATCATATCGAAACTGACGATATTTGGACGATATAATTATGTCTTCTAAATATCATGAAGCTAGATTTATAACTGACGATATTTCTATGATATTTCTGGTAAAACCAGAGGTTCACAAGATATTTTCAAGTGAGACTTGATAGTTGTTTGACGCTCTGATGATATTTTCAAATGAGACTTGATAGTTGTTTGACACTGTCATGATAGTTTTAAGACGATAGTATCGATGATATTTGATATTTTGTGACGATATTTTTCAAAAAGACCAATCCTGCCCCTTTATGTAAAATGGGCACAGAAATTTGTCTCAAATATGAATGAATTTTAAGAAACATACGGGATATGATGAACCAATGACCTGACGCCATGATAGTAGGATCTATTAGTCGTTTTATATACAATGTATATACCGTGTTGTCATAATACCAATATTTGACATAATATATAACAAGTAATATTTAGTATTGTAAATATGCAGTTCATATGCACAAACGAACACTGATCTTTATGATATTCAGGTTGTTGTACATCTCATATAACATGTCATATAGGAGGTCATATGTGTTGACCTTCTCCTATTGTATTTGTTCATCTGTGTATGGAGAGGATTAGCGCCATTAAAACTCCATCAGTATTTGGGCGTAGTTCAGTGAACTCACCAGATTGCTATTCCAAGTACTTTGATAAATACAGATAATATGTATTAATGGGTCGGGGCGATTGCATTGAAAAACTAATAAATTATTCATAACAGTTACGTAATCAATCGATAGTGCGGACACTTTTCATTTACAAACCACCAAAATTCGTAATCTTTTAGCGTTGGAAAAGAAACCACGTGAATAGAGTGTCATAGCCCTGGCTTACACCTAGAGAAGGTCGAGGAGGGTTAATAGAATAATACAATAGAGATTCCGCAGGTAATCCCGTCGCATCTATTCATAGATGTACAAATGGATGAACAAATGGACTATGTATGAATAATTGCAGAAGTGACACAACTGCCTGAATTTTCAATACACCTCAACGGCTATTTACAGAGCCATCATATCACATGAATTAATCTTGAGTGTTCGCCACATTCTGTACCCATACTCTCATCACCATCACCATGATATTTGATTTTGTGGAGACCATCTTTACAACCAGCAGTGGAACTATTACCGTGGCATTGCTTACCATTCTCGCATCACTTATTTATTGGAATGTGCGAAGACCAAGCGGGATGCCACCCGGACCTACGGGACTGCCTATTTTGGGAAATTTGCTAGGTAAGTTCATCGTTGACGCAGGTATATTCTAGAATGATGAGAAAGATCACTTAATGTATGCTAAAAACTTAGGACACATAAGGGGTTGTGCAGTAATTATGAGCCCTGGTGGAAGGGTAGACTGCGGAACTCAGTCCTCAATGATAGTCAGTCATTTATCTTTTGGTCGTTATATGACTATCATTTGAGGGACTGAGTTGTTATAATATATCTTCCGAGGTGCAATTTCAGACAATAGCTGGGGATTAGTGGGGCAGAGGTTATCTATTGAATCCTTTCATGACCACTGAAGGAGCAAGGCGCGGTATTGGTTATTATCGCAATTAGCGCAATTTTGCTATTACTGTTATTAGCGTTATGTTAGTGTATAAGGCTATGGGAATTAGCGCTAATTGCAGTGCTAATAGGAAAATGCGTTAATTGCGATAATAGCCAGAACATTTTTTATTAGTAGCAAAGCATTAGCAAATCATGCTATTAGCGCTACTATCGCTAATAACGAATAGTTAGCAGTATTTTGCTAGTTATGCTAAAAGAAAATACTAAGGAGACGCGCTATTAGCGCTAATAGCGCTAATAGCGCTAATAACGAATAGGTAGCAGTGTTTTTGCTAGTTATGCTAATAAGAAAATACTACGGGGGACGCGCTATTAGCGCTAATAGCGCTAATAACGAATAGTTAGCAATGTTTTGCTAGTTATGCTAATAAGAAAATACTAAGGGGACGCGCTATTAGCGCTAATAGCGCTAATAGCGCTAATAACGAATAGTTAGCAATGTTTTGCTAGTTATGCTAATAAGAAAATACTAAGGGGACGCGCTATTAGCGCTAATAGCGCTAATAACGAATAGTTAGCAGTATTTTGCTAGTTATGCTAATAAGAAAATACTAAGAAGACGCGCTATTAGCGCTAATAGCGCTAATAACGAATAGGTAGCAGTGTTTTTGCTAGTTATGCTAATAAGAAAATACTAAGGGGACGCGCTATTAGCGCTAATAGCGCTAATAACGAATAGTTAGCAATGTTTTGCTAGTTATGCTAATAAGAAAATACTAAGGGGACGCGCTATTAGCGCTAATAGCGCTAATAGCGCTAATAACGAATAGTTAGCAATGTTTTGCTAGTTATGCTAATAAGAAAATACTAAGGGGACGCGCTATTAGCGCTAATAGCGCTAATAACGAATAGTTAGCAGTATTTTGCTAGTTATGCTAATAAGAAAATACTAAGAAGACGCGCTATTAGCGCTAATAGCGCTAATAACGAATAGGTAGCAGTGTTTTTGCTAGTTATGCTAATAAGAAAATACTAAGGGGACGTGCTATTAGCGCTAATAGCGCTAATAGCGCTAATAACGAATAGTTAGCAATGTTTTGCTAGTTATGCTAATAAGAAAATACTAAGGGGACGCGCTATTAGCGCTAGCGCTAATAGCGCTAATAACGAATAGTTAGCAGTATTTTGCTAGTTATGCTAATAAGAAAATACTAAGGGGACGCGCTATTAGCGCTAATAGCGCCAATAGCGCTAATAACGAATAGTTAGCAATGTTTTGCTAGTTATGCTAATAAGAAAATACTAAGGTGACGCGCTATTAGCGCTAATAGCGCTAATAGCGCTAATAACGAATAGTTAGCAGTATTTTGCTAGTTATGCTAATAAGAAAATACTAAGAAGACGCGCTATTAGCGCTAATAGCGCTAATAACGAATAGGTAGCAGTGTTTTTGCTCGATCTGCTAATAAGAAAATACCATGGGGACGCGCTATTAGCGCTAATAGCGCTAATAGCGCTAATAACGAATAGTTAGCAATGTTTTGCTAGTTATGCTAATAAGAAAATACTACGGGGACGCGCTATTAGCGCTAATAGCGCTAATAGCGCTAATAACGAATAGTTAGCAGTATTTTGCTAGTTATGCTAATAAGAAAATACTAAGGAGACGCGCTATTAGCGCTAATAGCGCTAATAACGAATAGTTAGCAGTGTTTTGCTAGTTATGCTAATAAGAAAATACTAAGGGGACGTGCTATTAGCGCTAATAGCGCTAATAGCGCTAATAACGAATAGTTAGCAGTGTTTTGCTAGTTATGCTAATAAGAAAATACTAAGGGGACACGCTATTAGCGCTAATAGCGCTAATAGCGCTAATAACGAATAGTTAGCAGTGTTTTGCTAGTTATGCTAATAAGAAAATACTAAGGGGACGCGCTATTAGCGCTAATAGCGCTAATAACGAATAGTTAGCAGTGTTTTGCTAGTTATGCTAATAAGAAAATACTAAGGAGACGCGCTAATAGCGCTAATAGTGCGAATAACGAATAGTTAGCGGTGTTTTTGCTAGTTATGCTAATAAGAAACTACTAAGGAGACGCGCTATTAGCGCTAATAGCGCTAATAACGAATAGTTAGCAGTGTTTTTGCTAGTTATGCTAATAAGGAAATACTAAGGTGACACGCTATTAGCGCTAATAGCGATTAATAACACGTAATATGCAATTGTGCTAAATTTGAAAATATTCTAACTTTTGGGAAAGCGCGCTATTAGCGCTAATAGCGAGTAATAGCACGTCATATGCAATTATGCTAAATTTAAAAAAGATTCTAAGGCTACGGAAAGCGCGCTATAATAGCGAGTAATAGCACGTCATATGTAATTGTGCTAAATTAAAAAAAAAATTAACTCTAGGGAAAGGGCGCTATTAGCGCTAATAACGCTATTACCGCTAATAGCGAGTAATAGCACGTCATATGCAATTGTGCTAAATTTATATTGGAACTCACTTGGAGTGTTTAGTTGTCGTATGGGAGGCTCCGGCCTCAGGCCTGTCGGCCCTACGGCCTTGGTGTTTTTTGTTGGTGGTGCGGACAGCGGTCACCATAACTTTCTTGCCCTGCGGTTCCCTTTTATATTGGAACTCACTTGGTGT
This sequence comes from Amphiura filiformis, assembly GCF_039555335.1. Lineage (NCBI taxonomy): Eukaryota > Metazoa > Echinodermata > Ophiuroidea > Amphilepidida > Amphiuridae > Amphiura > Amphiura filiformis. Next base: position 63,576,747 of record NC_092639.1, on the reverse strand, counting down.
GATTACTTGTCGTATGGGAGTCTCCGGCCTCGGGCCTGCCGGTCCCGCGGCCTTGATGTTTTTTGTTGTTGGTGGGGCCAGTGGTCACACTGGCTTTGTTGCCCTGCGGGCCCTTTATATTGGAACTCACTTGGAGTGTTTAGTTGTCGTATGGGAGTCTCCGGCATCAGGCCTGCCGGCCCTGCGGCCTTAATATTTTTGTTGATGGTGGGGACAGCGGTCACACTAGCTTTCTTGATTTGCGGGGCCCTTTTTTATTGGAACTCACTTGGAGTGTTTAGTTGTCGTATGGAGTCACCGGCCTCAGGCCTGCCGGCCCTGCGGCCTTGATGTTTTTTGTTGATGTTGGGGACAGGGGTCACACTAAGTTTCTTGCCCTGCGGAGCCCATTTATTTTGGAACTCACTTGGAGTGTTTAGTTCTCGTATGGAGTCACCGGCCTCAGGCCTGCCGGCCCTGCGGCCTTGATGTTTTTGCTGATGGTGGGGACAGCGGTCACACAAAATTTCTTGCTCTGAGGGGCCCATTTATATTGGAACTCACTTGGAGTGATTAGGTGGCGTATGGGAGTCACCGGCCCCGGGCCTGCCGGCCCTGCGGCCTTGATGATTTTTGTTGATGTTGGGGACAGGGGTTAAGTTTCTTGTCCTGCGGGCCCGTTTATTTTGGAACTCACTTGGAGTATTTAGTTGTCGTATGGAGTCACCGGCCTCAGGCCTGCCGGCCCTGCGGCCTTGATGTTTTTTGCTGATGGTGGGGACAGCGGTCACACAAAATTTCTTGATTTGCGGGGCCCTTTTATATTGGAACTCACTTGGAGTGTTTAGTTGTCGTATGGAGTCACCGGCCTCAGGCCTGCCGGCCCTGCGGCCTTGATGTTTTTTGTTGATGTTGGGGACAGGGGTTAAGTTTCTTGTCCTGCGGGGCCCATTTATTTTGGAACTCACTTGGAGTATTTGGGAGTCACCGGCCTCGGGCCTGCCGGCCCTGCGGCCTTGATGTTTTTTGCTGATGGTGGGGACAGCGGTCACACAAAATTTATTGCCCTGCGGGGCCCTTTTATATTGGAACTCACTTGGAGTGTTTAGTTGTCGTATGAGAGTCACCGGCCTCGGGCCTGCCGGCCCTGCGGCCTTGATGTTTTTTGCTGATGGTGGGGACAGCGGTCACACACAATTTCTTGATTGCAGGGCCCTTTTTATATTGGAACTCACTTGGAGTGTTTAGTTGTCGTATGGAGTCACCGGCCTCAGGCCTGCCGGCCCTGCGGCCTTGATGTTTTTGCTGATGGTGGGGACAGCGGTCACACAAAATTTCTTGACCTGCGGGGCCCTTTTATATTGGAACTCACTTGGAGTGTTTAGTTGTCGTATGGAGTCACCGGCCTCAGGCCTGCCGGCCCTGCGGCCTTGATGATTTTTGTTGATGTTGGGGACAGGGGTTAAGTTTCTTGTCCTGCGGGCCCGTTTATTTTGGAACTCACTTGGAGTATTTAGTTGTCGTATGGAGTCACCGGCCTCAGGCCTGCCGGCCCTGCGGCCTTGATGTTTTTGCTGATGGTGGGGACAGCGGTCACACAAAATGTCTTGATTGCGGGGCCCTTTTATATTGGAACTCACTTGGAGTGTTTAGTCCACCTATGGCAGACACCGGCCTCAGGCCTGCCGGCCCTGCGGCCTTGATGTTTTTTGTTGATGTTGGGGACAGGGGTTAAGTTTCTTGTCCTGCGGGGCCCATTTATTTTGGAACTCACTTGGAGTATTTGGGAGGCACCGGCGTGTGGCCTGCCGGCCCTGCGGCCTTGATGTTTTTTGCTGATGGTGGGGACAGCGGTCACACAAAATTTATTGATTTGCAGGGCCCTTTTTATATTGGAACTCACTTGGAGTGTTTAGTTGTCGTATGGAGTCACCGGCCTCAGGCCTGCCGGCCCTGCGGCCTTGATGTTTTTTGCTGATGGTGGGGACAGCGGTCACACAAAATTTCTTGACCTGCGGGGCCCTTTTTATATTGGAACTCACTTGGAGTGTTTAGTTGTCGTATGGAGTCACCGGCCTCAGGCCTGCCGGCCCTGCGGCCTTGATGTTTTTTGCTGATGGTGGGGACAGCGGTCACACAAAATTTCTTGACCTGCAGGGCCCTTTTATATTGGAACTCACTTGGAGTGTTTAGTTGTCGTATGGAGTCACCGGCCTCAGGCCTGCCGGCCCTGCGGCCTTGATGTTTTTGCTGATGGTGGGGACAGCGGTCACACAAAATTTCTTGCCCTGCGGGGCCCTTTTATATTGGAACTCACTTGGAGTGTTTAGTTGTCGTATGGAGTCACCGGCCTCAGGCCTGCCGGCCCTGCGGCCTTGATGTTTTTTGTTGATGTTGGGGACAGGTGTCACACTATGTTTCTTGCCCTGCGGGGCCCATTTATTTTGGAACTCAATTGGAGTGTTTTGTTGTCGTATGGGAGTCACCGGCCCTGCGGCCTTGATGTTTTTTGCTGATGGTGGGGACAGCGGTCACACAAAATGTATTGATTTGCGGGGCCCTTTTATATTGGAACTCACTTGGAGTGTTTAGTTGTCGTATATTGGGGTCCAACTTGGAGTGTTTAGTCGTTGTATGGTAGTCTCCGGCCTCGACAGCCCGTCATCCAGTAGAGACAGCACGTCAACCTCAAGGTTACTCATTGCTTTCATGCCCTGCGGGGGCCATTAGATTGGGGTCCCACTTGGAGTGGGCCTGCCGGCCCTGCGGTCTTCATGTTTTTTGCTGATAATGGAGTCAAGGTGACACCTTCATGGCGACGGCTGTCTCTAGTGGGTGATGGGATGTTGATAACAAAATGGCATATCGTTATCGACAGCCCGTCATCCAGTATAGACAGCACGTCAACCTCAAGGTTACTCATTGCTTTCATGATTTGCGGGGCCATTATATTGGGGACCCACTTGGACCCACTTAGTCGTCGTATGGGAGTCTCCGGCCTCGGGCCTGCCAGCTCTACGCCTTGATGTTTTTTTTGATACTGGAACTCAGGAGAGGCCTTTAACCTTAATGGTGACGGGCTGTCTCTACTGGATGACATTATTGGTACACCGCACGCTATTAGCGCTAATAGCGCACATCACGCTAATGTGCGCTATTAGCGCTATTAGCGCTAATAGCGCCCCTATGTAGAGAAAGTGTTAATTTTTAACAATTTTAATTACTTGCGCTACTACTTGCTATTAGCGCTAATAGCATATTGTGTGCTAATTCACGCTAACAGTGCTATTAGCGCTGGTAGCGCCATTTACTATGACTTTTAATATTTTGTTACTATAGCACAATTGCAAATGACACGCTATTCGGTGCTAATAACGCTATTAGCATTACTTGCGCTAGTACTTGCCATTAGCGCTAATAGCACATTGTGTGTTAATACACGTTATTAGCGCTATTAACGCTGATAGCGCACTTTTAATATTTTGTTACTATAGCACAATTGCAAATAACACGCTATTCGGTGTTAAAAACGCCATTGGCATTACTTGCACTAGTACTTGATATTAGCGCTAATAGCGCACATCACGCTAATGATCGCTATTAGCACTATTAGCGCTAATAGCGCTAATAGCGCCCTTATGTAGAGAAAGTGTTTATTTTAACAATTTTGATTACTTGCGCTACTACTTGCTATTAGCGCTAATAGCATATTGTGTGCTAATTCACGCTAACAGTGCTATTAGCGCTGGTAGCGCCAGTTACTAGTGACTTTAATATTTTGTTACTATAGCACAATTGCAAATGACACGCTATTCGGTGCTAATAACGCTATTAGCATTACTTGCGCTAGTACTTGCCATTAGCGCTAATAGCACATTGTGTGTTAATACACGTTATTAGCGTTATTAGCGCTATTAACGCTGATAGCGTACTTTTAATATTTTGTTACTATAGCACAATTGCAAATAACGCGCTATTCGGTGTTAAAAACGCCATTGGCATTACTTGCGCTAGTACTTGCTATTAGCGCTAATAGCATATTGTGTGCTAATACACGCTAATAGCGCTATTAGCGCTGGTAGCGCCATTTACTATGGCTCTTTTAATATTTTGTTACTATAGCACAATTGCAAATGACACGCTAATAGGTGTTAATAACGCCATTAACATTACCTGCGCGAGTACTTGCTATTAGCGCTAATAGCATATTGTGTGCTAATACACGATAATAGCGCTATTACCGCTGGTAGCGCCATTTACTATAACTTTTAATATTTTGTTACTATAGCACAATTGCAAATGACACGCTAATAGGTGTTAATAACGCCATTAACATTACCTGCGCGAGTACTTGCTATTAGCGCTAATAGCATATTGTGTGCTAATACACGATAATAGCGCTGGTAGCGCCATTTACTATAACTTTTAATATTTTGTTACTATAGCACAATTGCAAATGACACGATATTCGGTGTTAATAACGCCATTAGCATTACTTGCGCTAGTATTGGCTATTAGCGCTAATAGCATATTGTGTGTTAATACACGCTAATAGCGTTATTAGCGCTTGTAGCGCCATTTACTATGACTTTTAATATTTTGTTACTATAGCACAATTGCAAATGACACGCTATTCGGTGCTAATAACGCTATTAGCATTACTTGCGCTAGTACTTGCCATTAGCGCTAATAGCACATTGTGTGTTAATACACGTTATTAGCGCTATTAACGCTGATAGCGCACTTTTAATATTTTGTTACTATAGCACAATTGCAAATAACACGCTATTCGGTGTTAAAAACGCCATTGGCATTACTTGCACTAGTACTTGATATTAGCGCTAATAGCGCACATCACGCTAATGATCGCTATTAGCACTATTAGCGCTAATAGCGCTAATAGCGCCCTTATGTAGAGAAAGTGTTAATTTTTAACAATTTTGATTACTTGCGCTACTACTTGCTATTAGCGCTAATAGCATATTGTGTGCTAATTCACGCTAACAGTGCTATTAGCGCTGGTAGCGCCAGTTACTAGTGACTTTAATATTTTGTTACTATAGCAAAATTGCAAATGACACGCTATTCGGTGCTAATAACGCTATTAGCATTACTTGCGCTAGTACTTGCCATTAGCGCTAATAGCACATTGTGTGTTAATACACGTTATTAGCGTTATTAGCGCTATTAACGCTGATAGCGTACTTTTAATATTTTGTTAATATAGCACAATTGCAAATAACGCGCTATTCGGTGTTAAAAACGCCATTGGCATTACTTGCGCTAGTACTTGCTATTAGCGCTAATAGCATATTGTGTGCTAATACACGCTAATAGCGCTATTAGCGCTGGTAGCGTCATTTACTATGGCTCTTTTAATAATTTGTTACTATAGCACAATTGCAAATGACACGATATTCGGTGTTAATAACGCCATTAGCATTACTTGCGCTAGTATTGGCTATTAGCGCTAATAGCATATTGTGTGTTAATACACGCTAATAGCGTTATTAGCGCTTGTAGCGCCATTTACTATGACTTTTGATATTTTCTTACTATAGCACAATTGCAAATGACACGCTAATTGGTGTTAACAACGCCATTATCATTACTTGCGCTAGTACTTGCTATTAGCGCTAATAGCATACTGTGTGCTAATACACGATAATAGCGCTATTAGCGCTGGTAGCGCCATTTACTATGACTTTTAACATTTTGTTGCTATAGCACAATTACAAATGACACGCTATTCGGTGATAATAACGCCATTAGCATTACTTGCGCTAGTACTTGCCATTAGTGCTAATAGCACATTGTGTGCTAATACACGTTATTAGCGTTATTAACGCTTTTGAATTAGCAAATAAATTAGCAAATTTCAAATAGCACGCAAGCGTTATTTGAATATTAGCACCTGTTAGCGTTCATCTGATTATTGCGCGCTATGACGCTAAATAGCGGTAATAGCACGGATTTCATTCTTTCAGCGCTAATTAGCATTGTTAGCATCTTGGCGCGCTAACGCGCGCTAACGCGCTAAATGACCAATATCGCGCCTGGGTCCACTGAAGCATAGTCAAGTATGCCAAGGACACTCGGCACAAATTGAAAGACCATCACAAAAGAATGCATGCATGTCAGGTCATCGACACCAATTTGGTGTTTGTTATGACACAAATTTTGTGTCTGTTATGCACCTCGAAATATGTACCTTAAAGTCTGTATCTAGTGGAAGGGTAAAATTGTGTTGGGGGGATTTTTAGGCGCGCCGAAAGGTGGGGGGGGGCAATTTTGGCAAACCGAGAGGGGGCAAGCGATTTTTGCAAACATTCATAGGGCACCTTTTAAATGAAATAAACTAAAAAGGCTTAGGAAAGCAGTACGGTAATGCTTAAATATGCAAATTATCCTTCTCGCTGTGCTTGCAACATGTATCTAGACCATTTAAGGGCTGGGGTATGAACGTTTGGACAGTATTTATTTTGGGACATTAGAGCACATCAGACATATCGAATTGCATTCTGAATACGAAGAATGTCATTCTGATATCAAATAATTTTGATTTTTTGAAATTCGCAATTGAATACACATTTTATGGCAAATCATTAAAATTGATATTTTGATATTTAACAGTACTTGAAGTAAAATTTATAAATCTGATGATTTATACTTAAAGTGTATGTAGGTGGGATGAAAAGCCGACGATCAATTGAAAATTTTGATCTTTCGTATTGAAGATATGGATTTTTTTCACAAAACAACAAAAAAAATTAGGTCTTTTTGGGAAAAAATCCATATCTTCAATATGAAAGGTCAAAATTTTCAATTGACCGTCGGTTTTTCCTTCCTGCTACATACACTTTAAGAATATATCATTAGATTTATATAATTTACTTCGAGGACTGTTATATATCAAAAATTTGAAAAATATCAAATTTTTATAATTTGTCATAAAATTTGTATTATATTGTGATTTTCAAAAATGAAAATTATTTGATATCAGAAAGACATGCTTCGTATTCAGAATGCAATTCGATAGGTCTGAGGTGCTCTCATGTCCCACAAAAATACTGTCGAAACGCAATGAACGCTCATTTTAGATCCCTTAAGGGGAAGGACAACACTTGAAATTTTGAAATAAGGTATTTTTGTCTCTAAATCAAACCAAGTTAGAATTGTGGCTTTTATTTGCTTTTTATTTGAATCAAATCGGACATTTGTTTCTAAAGTTGCGGGTAACCAAAGGGAAGAAAGTCACGCGAATTGAATTTTGTCCTATACTAATACACATAATGTATTTCTTATGTATTGTATTGTTTTCAAGGGATGATGTTGGAGGAATTTGGGATAAAAATTCATTTCTGAGTAGTTTAATATGTTTACTGCATATTAAAATGCTAATAACTAGAAAAATTCATTTCTGAGTAGTTTAATATGTTTACTGCATATTAAAATGCTAATAACTAGTATAAATGTTATTTTTGAAAGAAACACGTTTGCTAAAATTGCTACTTAATTAACATATTCAGTGTTTCCAAACTTAAAATGTAATTTTCTGCCAGATGTCGTTTCGCGTAATTTTTTACCTCAAGCGCAGCTTTTAGTCCAGGCCCTGTCCTACAGACCCGTATACATTTTTCAAAGAGGAAAGTTTGAAAGTTGATTCGAGTAAGGTATGCATAGGTCTTCCAAATTTTGTAATGGAAAATTTCAAACCCGGGCAAACTCTGTATATGGCCATTTTTCAAAATGGCCGCCAAAATGTACTTATGAACCAGGTAAAATGACAATAACTCTGAAACTACTTGACTTAGAGGGGTGATTGAGGTGTCTATCCTCACTAAATCAAGGCTGTTTGATTGAATGAAGGGGGTTGCATGGATGTCTGAGGTCTAGGACACCTGGAATCCAAGATGGCCGCCCGTAGCAACAATAATCATCACATTAGCCAGATGATATGACAATAATTCGGAATCTGCCTGACCTACAAGGGTCATTGAGGTGTATATCCCCACTAAATCAAGGCTGGCTGAGTGAATGAAGGGGGTTTCATGGATGTCTGAGGTCTAAGACACCTGAAATCCAAGATGGCCGCCCGTAGCAACCATAATCATCATATTAGCCAGATGAAATGACAATAATTCGGAATCTGCTTGACCTACAAGGGTCATTGAGGTCTCTATCCCTACTAAATCAAGACTGTCTAATTGAATAAAGAGGATGTCGTGGTTGTCTGATGTCTAGGACACCCACAGAGTTTGCCCGCGTTTGGAAAATGTATACGGGCTATACTGGACTATTTTCTCAGCAACCATTATGTGATTGCTACCAAATTTGGCACGAATGTTGTTTGGAGGGACACATGAAGATATATTTTGAGTGTTATTTTTTGAAAATTAAAAAAAAAAAAAAAAAAATGGAGGCCATTTATACCAGATCCTAATTGAAATGTAAAAATTCGGCTTCATAACATTTTTAATGTGTATCTAGCTTTGTGCCTGCCAAATTTCAGGAAAAACAAAGTTTGAGAGAGTGTGAAAAACTTGTGCGCAACAAATGTCATAAAAATCAAACATGGCCGCCGTTACCATTTCAACCGGTGATGGCAAGACCTTTAAAATAGTGCGAAACAATTTCTTTTGTTCATAAATAAGATGACCAAATGTTGGTGTCCTAGCATCTATAAGTGTTGCCCTTCCCCTTAAGGTTCGCAAATTGGGATCCAATTTTTGGCGGGTCGAGGGGGTAGGGAGGGGCAAGCAATTTTTGGCAAGCCGTTTGGAAGTTTTACCCGGGGGGAGGGGGGGGGGGTCATCATTAATGCACACTCCTAAACTACATGAAAGCAGATATTTAAAGATGTCACTGGAGGACAAAGGGTAAACGAATGGACTATTCCTGAATATATTCTCATTTGGCTATTAATGTAATCAATTCATCATGGACCAAACAGTGGCAAATTTTCAGACACACAAACACCCCACACCCCAACATACCTTCCTCATACACCCACACCCCTCCTCATATACCCCACACCCCCCAATACACCCATAACAACCCCACACACCGTACTCATACAAACAAAATATTTTTTCATTATAGATTTTTGAAAGTCTATTTTATTTTTCATTTGAGCAATCTAGCAGTTGATGTTATTGTTGCAAACTGCGCACAGTAATAAAACAATAATTTGTTTAAAATATTTTGTTTTTCTGATGACTTGCAGTTAATGTAAGATTTCTATTTGTGTGGCTATAGTGTAAATGATGATGACGACGACGATGATGATGATGATGGTGATGATGATGGTGATAATGATGATGGTTTAGATGATGATGATGATGATGATGATGATGTTGTTTTTGTTGTTGTTGTTGTTGTTGTTGTTGATGATGATGATGATGATGATGATGATGATGATGATGATGATGATGATGGATAATACAACTGATGTCAGATGATTATTAGAGTCGTGATGGTGACGATGATGGCAGTGATGAGGATTTAATTTAGTATGAATTCTCAACCCCCTCCAGCACCCACCAGTCAATGTTGTTTTGATACTGAGACAGGAACGGCCAATTGGTCTAGTATTGGCTCCAACATTGCTTGGGGGGGGGGGGTTGCAAGCAATATGAAACATTAATTTTTGCCACTCATGTTACTTGTAATGTTTAAACAAAGAGCACGTTTCTATGGTATCACTCACAGCATGGAAATAGTAGACATGCTCACATTTTCGGCAAGCCCCACGTGTCAAGGCCAAATCGACTTTTACAATGTTTATTGAAGAGATAAGATATGCATAATCTTAGTTTGCGAGAAGATAAGAGGTCAAACGTTTCCATGTTAAAAATAGAATTACATGCTAGGCATGTTTGTTCCTCTTTGTCGTTTGTGTATTAATTATCATCATCATCATCATCATCATCATCATCATCGTCATCGTCATCATCATCATCATCATCATCATCATCATCATCATCATCTTCATCATTATCATCATCATCGTCGTCGTCGTTATCATCATCATCATATCATCATCATCATCACCATCATCATTACCTGACTACTAGCCACAACTGAAACCCATACCAAGGAAAATAAAATATCAATTTTGCTGCAAACCCTCAGAGAAAATTAATATACAAATATTTAAAATCGTGTTTTATTACAACGTATCTAATAGTAATAGGAATTTACACACAACCATGACAACTGCTAAATTAAGCTGAAATGAAGAAAACATAGACTATAAAAAAGTCTAAAATGAAAATAAATGTTGTTTTTAACAGTTTGCATATCTGAAGTCAGCAGATTGCATACTAAGCTAGCTGAATATTAAGTATGGTTTCATGCTTATCAAAAGGCTTATCACACCATGCCCAGCTAGTATAATTTCATACTTATAGCAGAAGACATCATTGACCAAACACATTGTAAAATATTATTTCGATCAACAAAAATCTGAAATCTATTCTGTAGAAGTAAATACTAAGGAAAAATAAAATAACGGGATCAAAATAAAAAAAAGCATGTAGTATTCGAACCCCTGTGGTTAACTTTTCCCGTTTAAATGGTACGCGCTCTACCAATTGAGCTATTTAATGATACTCGATTTGTTTGGGATAATTTAGACCATATCAATGTATGAGTTTTACGGTATGCAGACACAATAAAGATTTTAATACTATGTCTCTATAATGTTTACTGGCTTGCATACCGTGCAATTTTCTATTTATGTCAAGTTTTGGAATCTAATTTGTGAAGAACAGGTCTGAATACCGTGGTTCTCTATTCAATAAGCCAATTATTATTGCATAAAACAAGTGGATTAGTTTTTAACACTTTTTATTCGTTTATAATGAATCTATAGTACAAAGGTGCACGTAGAATAACAACACCTCAATAGCTCAGTGGATAAGGAGACTGACAGTTAACGGAAGGGCGTGGGTTCAATTCCCGGCATTTTTTTTTTCCATTTTTTTTGTTTTAATTTGCTTTTGCCTATGAATAGGCCTCGTTGTCCGAGTCGTGGGTTCAGCCGCGTAACATGGGGCGCGCTTCGCGCGTCCTAAGCCATGTAGCTGCCTCGTTGTCCGAGGAAATGAGCCAGTTCTAGGTAAAGACAATGTACGTGTGCATGGAGTTCGATAATGAACGATAAACCAAATCATATCTATTCAAATTCTTGAGACATCGCTAATTAAAATCTATACTCTCACAGATTTCTTTATTGATCATAATTATTTTTGTTAAAATTTGAACCGACGTAGGTGTCATCTGAGATTTTAAAAGGGATAAGGTGCAGATTTTTAAGTAAAAAACAGGCGACAATGGGACTCGAACTCTAGATCTCGTGATCACAAAGCATTAACAAAACCACTATACACTGTAGGAGGGCCGTTGTTAGTTGTGCAGATTTATTTATAATAAGTATAACGCTAACGGTCGACACAATCAGTTTAAAAAGAAATCAATGTAATTTTCTTTCTTTAAATTTTGTCGACCGTGGGGAAGTTAATGAATCCAAATTCCAAATTTATTTTTACAACCCTAAATACATTGCCAACAAATATATTCGGAGTAAACCGATAAAATTATGTCTATTTGATACGTTTCAGTTAAGTTTTCTATCACGCCACGGACCATACGTACATTGAATAACTTAATATACATTATAAATCGATTAACTGTTCAGAGAGTTCCTCGTGTCGCAGCGGTAGAGGCTGTGACTTGTGAACTATAATAGGTTATAATGATAGCCATGAGTTCGAATCTTCTGTAGTGCTATTTTTTAATAATATTACTTTTCCTATCCTCTTCTGTACGATATGTTTAAAAGCTTTTTTTACCTCAACTTCTTTCTTTCTTTCTTTCTTTCTTTCTTTCTTTCTTTTTTCTTTCTTTCTTTCTTTCTTTCTTTCTTTCTTTCTTTCTTTCTTTCTTTCTTTCTTTCTTTCTTTCTTTCTTTCTTTCTTTCTTTCTTTCTTTCTTTCTTTCTTTCTTTCATTCTTTCTTGTTCATATTGTCAATTTACACTTCTTCTGAATTGTGTAGTTATCCAAATTTCTTTATACACACCTTGCTCCTAGCGAGTGTGGCTCCATACTTACATGTTAGCAATATTCCAAATTGGCCGATGTTTTTGCCCCCAAGCACTAAGTATGATATCATACTTATCGAAAGGACGATACACACACATTCCCCTAGTAAGTATGTTTTCATGCTAAACAAATACGTCTTCATACTTATAGCAGAAAACATACTTGGCTCATGCCTATATTAAATCATACTTCTAACAAAATATTTTTTCATTATAGATTTTTGAAAGTCTATTTTATTTTTCATTTGAGCAATCTAGCAGTTGATGTTATTGTTGCAAACTGTGCGCACAGTAATAAAACAATAATTTGTTTAAAATATTTTGTTTTTCTGATGACTTGCAGTTAATGTAAGATTTCTATTTGTGTGGCTATAGTGTAAATGATGATGACGACGACGATGATGATGATGATGGTGATGATGATGATGGTTTAGATGATGATGATGATGATGATGATGATGTTTTTTGTTGTTGTTGTTGTTGTTGTTGTTGTTGATGATGATGATGATGATGATGATGATGATGATGATGATGATGATGATGATGATGATGATGATGATGATGATGATGGATAATACAACTGATGTCAGATGATTATTAGAGTCGTGATGGTGACGATGATGGCAGTGATGAGGATTTAATTTAGTATGAAATTCTCAACCCCTCCCGCACCCACCAGTCAATGTTGTTTTGATACTGAGACAGGAACGGACAATTGGTCTAGAATTGGCTCCAACATTGCTTGGGGGGGGGGGGGATTGCAAGCAATATGAAACATTAATGTTTGCCACTCATGTTACTTGTAATGTTTAAACAAAGAGCACGTTTCTATGGTATCACTCACAGCATGGAAATAGTAGACATGCTCACATTTTCGGCAAGCCCCACGTGTCAAGGCCAAATCGACTTTTACAATGTTTATTGAAGAGATAAGATATGCATAATCTTAGTTTGCGAGAAGATAAGAGGTCAAACGTTTCCATGTTAAAATAGAATTACATGCTAGGCATGTTTGTTCCTCTTTGTCGTTTGTGTATTAATTATCATCATCATCATCATCATCATCATCATCATCATCATCATCATCATCATCATCATCATCTTCATCATTATCATCATCATCGTCGTCGTCGTTATCATCATCATCATATCATCATCATCATCACCATCATCATTACCTGACTACTAGCCACAACTGAAACCCATACCAAGGAAAATAAAATATCAATTTTGCTGCAAACCCTCAGAGAAAATTAATATACAAATATTTAAAATCGTGTTTTATTACAACGTATCTAATAGTAATAGGAATTTACACACAACCATGACAACTGCTAAATTAAGCTGAAATGAAGAAAACATAGACTATAAAAAAGTCTAAAATGAAAATAAATGTTGTTTACACCAAACCCACTCCACACAACCACCTCCCTCCTCATACACCCCACACACCTCTCCCAATACACTCCCACCTCACACGCAAATACTCCATACAGCCAGACACCTTCCTTATACACCCCATCCCACACCATATATGCAAAAACACCATACACCCTTACACCCTCCTCATACATCCCCACCTACACGCACATACCCCGAAAGGAGATGTCAATTCTATAGATACAGCTAATTTTGCCACCAAAGGCCTGTAATTTAGATACTTTAAACATGTTAAAAGTAACAACGTGCTGTCGATGTTAGTGGTAGCAATGGTTATTTCTGAAAAGTGTTTACTTTTTAGTTGAATGTTACGATTTACTGTCCAATCTTCGATGTCCTATGTTATGCCTAAAATGTACATTTGTAAAATGAACATTTTTATGCAGGTTTCAAGAAAACAAACGTTTTTTTTTTCAGATTTCGGAGATAAACCGCCTTATGTGACGTTTAAGGAAATGACAAAGAAGTATGGCAATGTATTTAGCGTGAAAATGGGACAGCGATGGATGGTAGTTCTCAATCAAATAGATATAGTCAAAGATGCTCTGGTCAGAAAACCAGATGAGTTTGCAGGACGACCTGACTTGTATTCACGTATGTATGTTCGTAGGGTGGGTAAAGATAGGGGCTAAAATATATAGAAATAGGGACTTTGGAATACTAAGTTGTAGCCAGTGGCATAGCCAGCTTTCTTGATCAACGGTGGCAAAATAACGGTTTTTGGGAGAAAAGACGAAAAAAAATTCCTGGTAGAATCATTTAGACCCGGTATTATCAAATGGGATATATACATCGGATTTTTAGAGAAACTGTCTTCGAGCGTCCAAGAAAGGGGTTTATTAGAACATTGTGAATACTGGCAGGAATGGGCCAAATATCCCCTGAAAGCTTCGACTCGCCTTAATCTTAAAATATTAAACTAATCATGACATCCATTTTAATACACTTTATTCAGTTGCAATACTCAGCGAAAATCGCAAGAACATTGTAATATCCGATTACAGTGTTTCATGGAAACTTCACAGAAGAAAATTGAGCCATTCTGCAATAAGGTGAGCATGATAAGGTGATTATAAAATACTTTCTAGTTTTGATGCCCTTCATATAGACCTTTTTCCCATCTTCCCATCATGCATTATTCCAGGGGGTATGAGTGTCGCAAAATACATCCATTTCCCCGGGGGAGTAAATTTATGTTCATTACGTTCTGGAATACGGACATTTCGGCTGGTGCCTTCATCACAAAAAAGGAATCACCGATAATCATGATAATGGCGCACGATCACTAATACCTTTCGGGGACAAAAAACAACATTTCTATGCCTTATTGACATGGTGTCGTCGTAAAAAAAAGTTTCCTGTTATTGAAACCTAACTTTGTCTACATTTGATAGACCAAGAGGTGAAAAACTAATGTCGGGACACGCAGTGATATAATTATCGGCGTCCGTGTCACTTTTTTTTTTCGGAGATGAAAATAAAATGTAAAAAGTAATCTCTTACACAGATGTTCTGCATCGCTCCGTAACTGTATCACTCGTGTATTCAATAATTGCATAATTAGTAACATCGATGACCTTTACGATAATCCGCATAATGGAATCAGTATGCCCATATTAAGACATAATAATTGCAAAGACCATCGGATGCACACGATCTATGAGGTTAATTGACTACGTCATACCCCCTGAAATAGTGCATTGTGGGATAGAGGGAAAAGGTCAATAAGCGATTTGGCGCAGTTGTTCCCTCGCCTTGCACCACTGAGGTCCCGGGTTGAAGCCCCGGCCGTGCCCAAGGACTGTATGTGCACTTGGTTTATCCCGGTTCCATGCTCGCTTTCGCAGGTTTTCTCTGGGATCTCCGGTTTCCCCTGCTTTCAAAAATTGGTGATTAGTTATTTGGCTATCAAAAACTTCCTTCACCCAATGGAATTTGGGGAGCTGCACAGATAATTGGAGATTATTACAATCTAAGTGCGGATAGGTTTGCACCAGGTTCGGTAGCAACTGGCCTAGTTGATGCGATCTGATTGTGATGATTCACCATGGCAGCGACATTACAGCGCTGTGAATCCTCCAAGATCTGGAAAAAGGCGCTATATAAATCCGAAATTTATTCATTTATTTATATATTTAAAATTCTCAACATTTTTTTTCACGATTGCAATGTACTTTAAGGGGGTACTACACCCCTGCCCAATTTTGTGCCTAATTTTGCATTTTTCTCACAAATTATAGCGCATTGGTGACAAGTTAGATATGTATATTATAGGGGCAAGGACTACAACTACTGCACTGGAAATTTTATTTCAGCACAAACAACAGTTGTGGAGTTACAGTCAAAAATGAGGGAAAACCAATATTTGATCGATAACTACTTGCCTTGAGTTGCTGAATTTTCAGTGCAGTAGTTGTAGTCATTGCCCCTATAATATACATATCTTACTTGTCACCTTTGCCCTATAATATTTGAGAAAAATGCAAAAATAGGGACAAAATTGGTAGTACCCCCTTAATAGACATATCCTTTAAAACTCAAGTCCAAGGTGGTGTATATGTGACAAAATTTGAGATTTTTGATGTTCGTTGTCTTTCTATGGGGTGTTCATAAATCATTGAACCGACCTGCCTCATTACTGATTGGCTGACACGTATTGGCGATATAGGAGCTGGAATGGAATAGCTATTTTCATTTGTTTGACCGAAGCTCAAAATTAAAAAGACACATTATATATGATATTGAAAACTTGGTGGTAAAAATAAAAATATATCTCATGTAAACGTCCCGATATTACTTTAACATTTTTCCAGAAATTTTGCGACTGGAAAAAAATTGGAAAGTATCGTTCACGAAGTCACAGAACTCATAGGAAAACGAATAGATGAGCAGCATGGGAAGCCCATCGACCCTAAACAAGTGGTATGCCTAGGTATCTACACCATGCTTGGTAGGCTTTGTTTTGCACACAAGTAAGTGTATTAAAGATAAAAGATGTTTATGATTTGGATGCACTAGTCATAAGGTATGCATGTAAAATTCACGAATATATTTTCATGAGCATCATTAACTTGGTAGACAAACATAATATTCTTACCACTCCATACACCCACACACCCTCCTCAAACAACCCCACCCCACACACAAACACCCGACACACCCCCACACCCTCCTCATACACCCCGCTCAACACACAAATACCCCATACACCCACACACACTTCTGATACAACCCACCGCACACACCCCTCCACCCCCTAAACAACCCTGTGGTCAATGGTTACATCTATCGTCAAAAAGCTTTGCTGGGTAGGGAATCTGCCAATCTTTGGATTCAAAACTACCTGAATGACAGGAAGCAGTTTGCACTTCGCTAATTAAGTGCGGTTTCCCTAGGTTTTCCTAGCTACCTTTTATTAATGACCTCCCCAAGTGCGCACCAAAACTCATTTTTATCATGTTAGCAGATGATACTAATATAATCTATTCGTAAAAGGACAAGAAAAATCACTTGAATCTATGTTAAATAAAGAACTTAATGTTTTAATCTGGTTGGTTTAAACTAAACAAACTTTCTCTAAATATTAGAAATACTAATTTCATTTTATTTGAAAATAACATATCCGCTTTCCACCGTTAACCATTAAAATTCGCATTGACAAATTAATTGAGCAAGTTGATGTTACTAAATTTCTTCTAAATATCCCTTATCACAAAAATTGTCTCGAAATATAATGGTAAGAAAAAATCAATAGAAAGGTTAGACCATTCCTCCCTCTCAAGCTTTGATCGCTCTTTACAATACTCTTGTTTCGTCATATCTTAATTACTGTGTCATAATCCCGGGTCCATGATCGGGGCTGACAAGGAAGAATAGATGATTAATTGTATTTTCAACTGATTGAGTATCCCAGGTTAAAGAAGAAATAAAGCAAACAAACAAGAACAATTCCCACCGCTATACACTTTTTAATGCAAAAACTCTCATTATCAGAATACGTACCTACTCAGTTTGACCCTTTATTAAATTCTGTCCGGACGCTTAAAATCCAAGACCTTAAGGTTATACAGGATTTTGAAATTTTGTGTAGGCAAATTGGCTGCACATAGCCACCTAAAATAATTTGTTTTTCAATAAATAAACATGGTAGTCCTAAAAATAGTACTTCATCTTAAAGTTGACACTCTAATGATTATTATTGTAATACTTTAAACGTCATAGCTCATACACAAATGTACTTTGTAAGTGTTTCAATTTGTGTTCAACTTCTCGAGCATGAGGTTTTTTTGGGAAAGAGGCCAGGAAAATATGGGGAGAGGGACCGATTTCATTGCGATTTCGGATATGTGTTACAAACAAACCAATGAAATAATGTACCTATTTATTCTTTCGATAAGTCGTCCTGATTTGAAACAGCAAGCTTACATGTTCACAGAAATCAATGAAAATGATAGGGTAAATGTCGTCTTTTTTGCAACGACAATATTAATGTGATGTGCAACTATATCGACACAATTATTCCCTACATTATTTCTTCGAAGTATCAGCTAACACATGCATATCAAAATTTTATGAATCAGCTAAGGAAATATTAAAAATAATTTATTTTATCTCAGCATATCAGGCCAAATGGTCCAAAATGGAGTTTTGAGATATGCACAAATTTAGTTTCAAGTACTCACATTTTCTGCTATTTCACAGTATCTATTCACAATCCCATAATATTCTAGGTGCAGTGCTCCTATACTACTGATAATCCTTACTGCATGGGAAGTATCAATTGATTTTCACAAAACTTGCAGAAATTGACAAATTTCTGCCAAAATCTCCACACAATTGATATCATGTTCAAACCATGTGCAAAGTTGTTTACAATGCTAGTTAGTGTTGCCAGGGCCAAGGTGATAGTACTTTATTTTAAAGATTTTGTCTACTCATGCTCCACTGTGCTTATGCTTCAGTGATTTTAGAAATCAAATGAAAATGATAGGATTGCCAGTTCATGCACTGGCAACACATGAAAACAAAAATCACTATAAGGGGGCACATCACTAAATAAATGTCCCATTGAAATACATGTGAAAATACAAGAAAGTAACCAGGTGCGTAATAATTATGAGTCCTGGGGGAGGGTAGAATGGGGGAGGGGGGAGGGGGGAAGCAGTTTTTGGCAATCATTTACAGTGCATCTTTATAAGGCTTAGGAAACACTACAGAAACACTCAAATCTGCAATGAATTTCCTGCTTGCATCATAATATCTAGGCCATTTAAAGTTTGCATATTGGCCGAGAACAGGGGAGGGTGACGGGAAATGTTGGCATACCTTTTAAAATCTAACCCACGGGCCCCCATGTATATTTGGGATTCCCCTTCCAAAGAAAATGATAGCCCTCAAACATTCTCTTTCTTCCATGAGTTACACCAAATGCGGAAGGATTTAGTGTAATGTCCCCTTAATACAAGAACTGTCTTTAAAAAAGAATTGGTGCTGTGGGATATCTAGAGCAAATATTGATATACAAAAATAATTAAAAAATACTTTGTTGATACAATTTTTTCAATCTATATCTCTGAGATGCTTAATATATACATATATATACTTCATAAATAAAAAATAAAAAACAAAAGACAAGTTGAGTGGAATTTTCACCCTACGTAACCTTAACATTTTGCGGGACATTTTCCAAGCAGCCCGATTTATTTTCAACTACCTCCATATCCAACTACCATCTCATACTACTGATCCCGACTATTTCATAACCAACAAAGACATCCACACCAACGACACCTGTTTCCTGTAATCCTTACCAATACCAGGCTGGCTGAGAATACCTTTAGGATTCAGGGCGCTCTGCTTTCGAACTCTCTTGATTTTCCGTGAAACAGTCTCCAACACTGGTTATTTCCAAACATTGACTTTTACTCTAAATCTTTAAATCGACTCTTTTATAAGGTATCAGCCGGACAATTTTTTTAAAAGGACATATATTGTAGTAATTGCCTTTCTAGTTACATTGACGGTATTGTTAGAATCAAATACTTTTGCTAATTATTGTAATTAATTGATTAAAGTCATCAGTGGAAGTGGTCTTGTTTCTTACTTGTGCTATAGTAACGTCACATTGCGCACATTGGGCAGGCGCTTATAGGTCGTGTGATAAGCGATATTGGCAACACGGAAATCAACGCGAAACGGAACAAGAAAATCGAAAACAACGTAAATGTACAATCATTGCTGTTTCAAAGTAGCCCGCCAAAGTCATGGAGGTAACTCCGAGGTCATGCATTGGATTGTTTTGAATGAGGAATACTACGGGAACCAGCTCCTTTTGTTAGAATCATACATGAGTGAAGTGGATAACCTCCATAGGAAAAACTAGCATTGCCCACTCGGCTGTATCGATACTTGAGCTGCATGGGCTATTCGCCGTAGAAGTGACGTAATTAATCGGATTAACTACCATAGCAAGAGATGAATACAATTATTTTAAACAATGATGTGAATTGAGATGAATACAAATGAACTTCAACTTGAATTGAGTAGCCTATACTTGTGTATAATAGTGCACAATAGTCCCCGGTTCTGCTCTCAACTCAAAATCTGTAGTAATTCATATTTATAGGTACGAATTGGATGATCCAAGGATTACGTGGTTCGTTCGCCTGAGCCGTGAGACGCTTGAAGCTCTTGGAGTGGGCATGCCGGCTGATTTTTTCCCTGTCTTGCGATTTCTTCCTACCCTGGTATCCGAAAACTGAAGCAGCTTCTAGAAGAAAGTTTCAACTTTTTGTGTGATGAATTGAAACTTCATCGCGAATCATTTGACCCATGTACGTAAGTTTTTGACGTTGAAAAATAATAATATTTGTAAATCCTCTATCTGCCCTGCACACTCTCTCAAAGGAGATTTGGTGCCCTGTTTTCGACTACGCCTCGTCTAATATTTTAAAACTCATAGCTCGATCAATAAATATGGGCTCGATCGATCGAATTTTATATCAAACTATTGCATTGCATTGCTATACAATACGCAGTTTTATTATAATGCTCAAAAGCCTGATATGAATATTGTTGTTTCTGCAGGCAATATTCGCGACATATTTGATTCGTTACTTCTGGCACAGAAGGAAACTATAGACGAAGGCAGCGATCTCGTGGAATCCCTTACTGATACAC
Source organism: Amphiura filiformis (assembly GCF_039555335.1). Classification (NCBI taxonomy): domain Eukaryota; kingdom Metazoa; phylum Echinodermata; class Ophiuroidea; order Amphilepidida; family Amphiuridae; genus Amphiura; species Amphiura filiformis. The sequence continues at coordinate 63,556,043 of NC_092639.1, read as the reverse complement.
ATCTGGTAGGAACCGTCGGTGATATTTTTGGAGGTAAATATCAGTCCAATACATGGGTACGAGCTGGTAAGATCCCAGAATAGGACCTACGATTATAAAACAAAGACTATTCATTAAACTTGGGAAAGGGTACCCTCGCTGTGCTCGCTGTGGATTCAAAATGTACACAGATTCCTTTGATGTTGACCTTCAGTGGCGTTAGATCATAGTAAGTTTATAATAATGATGAAGATAATATGTGACGTGTCATGTCAAAAGGAGACACTTTTGGGCAGGTTATGAATTTTGAGTTTTTTACATATCTTAAATATAGAGATATTTTGCTCCACAACGCCGTTTTCCCCAATGAAATCGGACATTCCTAAGCGAAGATATTGAGTTCGAAAGTTATGGTATTATAAAATTGGAAATTGAGATATCGGCCTTTAAAAATATTATTGACAATGTTGAGAGTAGGAATTAACTTGAAAAATGTCTCAAAAACTACAAGATGCCAGTTATATTCCGGTCTGAAACTATCAGACAATATTTTTAGCATTAATAACATCGCAAATTTGCAACAAACCCAAATTGTGAAAAAATCACCCAGCGGCAGATTTTTGGCTATTTCTCCATTTATGATCCTGCCCAAAAGTGTCTCCTTTTGACATGACACGTCACATATTGTTATTTAGCGTATTTTGTATTTTTAGTAAGTATAGTATAGTGTGTATTTGCATTTCCACCTGTTGCTACAATATAATATTGAATAACAATATAATATATTATTAGTAATATTAGATTCGAAAAAAATTACCTCGTTGTTGGTTATATTATTTTTCAAATTCACCTAACATTGCTTAAGGTAAACAGTCTATCTGCTGCATGCCTGACAAACTTTTTTTTTTTTCATTTAAAGGGCAGGTCTATAGCAAAAACAACATATCATTGGCAAGGTAATATTATGAGGACAATGAAAATGACTCCTTTTTTGAGAAAATAAGACGTTTAAAATTGATATTCCGCAAAAACCAACTTAAGCGGTGAGTTCCTTCGAACGAGACAGATTTGGCCTAGAACACCAGTGACGTCATACGTCAGAACTGCTGCTGTTCACAGAAAAAAATCCTAATTAAGTATTACAAATTTCATGGTTTTTAAACATATGGATAAAATCAGCCGCTTCTTTTTTATATATTAGACAATTGTGATATTACAATTCATATGTATATCAATATCATGAGAAATATTAGGCCTAAAAAATAAATACATAATTTGAGCTTGGAATTTCATCTGAGACTATCATATAAACCGTGTTAGTCCACAAGCTCATGTATCTGATTTCCCTGTATATTGCAATGCTATAGTTTCAGTTGGATGAAATATTACAAAGCAAACGCATAGTAACAATTACTGCGTGGGCTTTGTTCCCGAAAGAGAACAATAGCGTGCATATTGTTATGCAGCATTGTTATGGTAAGTGATAGTACAACCCATTGTTGCTAATGTCAAACTTGTCAAAGTGATTGTGATTGTATGATGAGAGCACGATAAAGTGTCCGCTTCATTTACCTACGTCATCAGTCAAACGGGGGAGAACACGTACGCTTCAAACAGGGGAAGAACACGTACGAGGCTGACCTTTACCCACACAATTTCTCCTTTTTCAGGAGAAATACGCACAAAAAATTGCAACAAGTGACAACTTGTAATGTAATCATTATTCTCTTCGAATAGAGATAAACTTGTTTTTGCTATAGACCTGCCCTTTAATATCAATAATACATCCCGACTGACTAGATTGATATATGGCGCCATGGTGGAAGGTCAGGTCAGATGTCAAAGGTTAAGTTTCCGTTACTTCATTTACTACTTGTAGGGGAGACCGGGGCGTGTCCACCCTATTTTTTCCAATCTCGCCTAGAGAGGGCAATTCTCATGTTAGAAGGCTATAGTTTTATAGCGTTAAAGCTGCATACTGTAGCTAAATACTACCACATTTGTAAGAACATAGAGCTTTCAGTAACGGCAGGAGAATGGAAAATAAAAATCACGCTGCAAGGGCGGATTTGCAGCGTAACTTTGCATAATACGCAGATGGAGCGAATCCGCCCGGGAGTCCGCCTGGGGAAAACACAGGACGGACTTGCCCCTTTCCATACAGGGCGGACTTGCCCCAACGGTAGTTTTTTGCTTTACCTCGTGTTATGCCTACTAAACACAAGATGTCGATCTTTTAATTACACAAAATGTTGGGCAAAACGTTCACCTTCCAAATAAATATAAGAATGAAAACCGTCTCTGCAAGGTCTTGAGATTATTACAATATTACTAATTCTAAAAAAGTAAACTTCCTTGACTCGGTAACGTTTTATGACGATAATTTCTGTGCCGAGATGTGTCGGACTGTCTTGTTTTCTTGGATACTTAGCTATAACGTGTGCCAGCTAATTACATCATCACTGTACTTTTCCAGCAGTCACGAGATCAGAAACACGGGGTGGGCGGATTTGGCTCGAGGGCGGACTTGCCCCGGTCTTCCCTGTTTCATATAATCTTATACAAGATACACATTCCCTTCACATTATTACCAACGAGTCCTTATTTCGATACTACTATTAATCCATTCCCATATGCATATTAGACTTTCTGTTAAAACAAAATACTGCTCTCTGATGGGACAATAGAAGTTGACCCATTTCCGGTATTCCTTGACCTTTCCAGGGGACGTTTTGAATCTCTTCAACATAATAGATTTGGTAAACTATCGACTCTGTTATGTGGACGTGGTGACTTTAATACAAAATACACGATCGATAGCTTGCCTCGTTTTGTAGATCGCAAACTAACGAAATTCGCCATAGGTTTGTGTTGCTAACAGAAAACCCGTGATTTTGTGTCAACCACCCTAATCAGCCCCATGTATTAGCTATGCACAAGTTTGACTAGTAGTGTGAAAAAATATCAAAGTATCAAAGTTTATCACAAATCCAGCACTTATGTCCAGAACTTGCAATATTCAACATTTTTTCCAACAAAACCTCCACATTAATCCCTGTAGTTCCGTGGGTAGTAGAACGGCACACTAAAAATATATGTGACCAGCTCCAACAAAACCCGGAACAAGTCGCCAGGCATGTTTTTGAGTTATAGGTCTTTAAAGATGACATTCCCTAAAAAAATCAAATTTTGGAATTCCTAATTTCATGGTATTTGACCTTGGGCCTATATAAATGGACTTTCAAATCCTTGAAGTAGGCCTACTTATTAAAAAGAGGTTTATTTAATCAATAATTGACAGTTGAACTATGATAATCCATATGTGTAGAGCAGGAAACTATTAGCCCAATTACTCAGAATAGCAATTTCACGAAAACATCAAGGTATCATTTACAAAATTATCCATATCTTGAAAAGTATTGATGCTTTTTATATAATTTTGGTATCATTTTAAAGCTTATTGTCCCGTGCTTACATTTTATGCAAATTATTAAATGCGACTTGTTCCTGGTTTTGGCAGAACGGGTCACATATAGGTATGACTTGTTGTTCGCGACCGATTCGCAAACAGTGATGCCAACGCCGCGCCTTAGGCGCACAATTGGGCTACTTGGCGATCACTTGCCGCTACTCAAAAAAGCATGCCGCTACTTGTCTAAAATTGGGCTACTTTTGCCAGTCTCAGGCCGCGGCACTAATTTGATGTATTTTCCTTTCAATTTAGCCGATTTATAAAGGTTTTGAGTCTTTGAAGCTCCAAATTGAAATTACAATGGGTTTTGTGACCATTTATTGATCGGTCAGTAACTTCCCAGTAAGTACCGGAAGTTTCAAAGTCAAGTGCTTTTCCGCCCAATTGGGTGTTTTGCGTTCTAAATTCGGGTAAATCCGCCCAAATATCCGGTATTGGGCGCTTTTTTGGAAGCTTAAAAATTGGGCTACTTGAGAATCCTTTACCGCGGCCTGGCGAGTCAATGCGCCGCGCCTTGACACTGAAAAGTTTTGGCAACACTGTTCGCAAACACTCCACCACCCCAAAAGTGGTCGAGACCAAGGAGGCCGTTGGACTAAACTAAAAGTAAATCAAGGGAGTAAATCAAGAGAAAATGAAATTGCTTAACAAATTGCCATTATTTGTACATTAATGTATGCCATACTGTTTATTTGCAATCAAAGCGGGAACAGATACAACTATCGTTACACTCCATTGGACACTGGCTATTATGGCAGAATATCCTGACATACAAAAGAAGGTAGCCATGGAAATCGAAGAGGTCGTAGGTCATGAGAGACTGTGCTCTTTGGAAGATAGAGGGCGCCTACCATATACAGAAGCAACCACGATGGAAGTTTTACGCTTCAGTTCTATCAGTCCATTGGGTGTGCCACGCAACAACATGTGATGTTATGTTAGGTAAATATAAAGTCATGTTTGTGTGTGTACGATGGGTGTAGGTCAAACATATTGTCGTTATAATGACATACCGGCGTATCAGCCATTTTTGACAAAATGAGATAAGTTTCATAATCTATGTATCTATATATCATTGATTAATTAAGTATTATCACTAATTATGTCACTGAATGGGAAAATTGTGCACAACATTCCCCATTTTTGGACGACATAGTGACATACCAGTGACATACACCCCATACATCACTATGTCATAAATATGCGAAATACGCCATTATCTCGGTATATTGCGGCTGTGTAGTTAATACGGATATGAATTCAATCACCATTCGACATACTGACGTATCACGTGTCATATATCAATTTTGAATGGAGAACCATATTTGCACGACAATTTACAATTAATTGGTAAACAGCAACAATGTATTTTATACATTAAATTTAAGTTAGATATTTATTTTTTCATATCCATTCAAGAAAAGGGGGACATTTATATCGAGGTAATAGAGAGATTGCGAAATTTACGTGAAACGTGACACGGGAACGCCAACGGCAAGCTACATTAGTCGAAAATCGGTTATTATGCCCTCTAGAGGGTGAAATCTATTGTGAATTGGTCAATCGTGGAATTACCGTAAGGCGATTACGTTGCGGTTGGTAGCAAAAATGACGTTCCAAAATGACAAAAAAACGCATTATAAAATGCAGAAAAATGTTATGTTTATCTTGTTATGAAGCGAATCAAAGTATCCTAATAGAACAAGTAGAGTCCGACATGTAATAATATCCATTTTGGGGGTTAACATTTGTGACATGTCATGTCAAAAGGAGACACTTTTGGGCAGGATCTTAAATGGAGAAATAGCCAAAAATCTGCCCGGGGATGATTTTTTCACAATTTGGGTTTGTTGCGAATTTGTGATGTTATTAATGTTAAAAATATTGTCTGATAGTTTTAAACCGGAGTATAACTGGCATCTTGTATTTTTTGAGATATTTTTCAAGGTGATTCCTACTCTCAACATTGTCAATAATATTTTCAAAAGCCGATATCTCAATTTCCAATTTCATAATACCATAACTTACGAACTCAATATCTTCGCTTTGGAATGTCCGATTTCATTGGGGAAAACGGCGTTGTGCAGCAAAATATCTCTATATTCAGGATATGTAAAAACCTCAAAATTGATAACCTGCCCAAAAGTGTCTCCTTTTGACATGACACGTCACATTTGATCTCGTATAGACAAGAAGAAGTGAACAAATTTCGATTTTTTTCGACGCGAATTCGAACGGGCAGATTGCCTATTCATTTGTGTGTGGAAAATGCCGTCCAAAAATCAGCTTGCGAAGAGGCGTTGTGTCGTGTTACGGCATAAATGCGGTATAATTGTCTGTTTGGGCATGGTCTATGGTTTGGGACGGGGAACAGAAGTTCGTGCAACGCTATTTTTCCCCTTGCTTTTTCGTTGTGCATTAAACAGCTGTCAAAGTGTTTTTTTATGGATTTACTATTCAGCTAACTCAAAAATGTTTTTAAAACATGATAATGCATATGTTTTTGGTTTTAGTTCAAACATTTTTATAACATATCGATGTATGTTTACATAAAAATCATGAAAACTCGTGTTATACTGAAAAAATAATACAACAACATTTTAAGCCAAAATTCGAAATGCTATAGTAAAATATCATTTGGCAAACATATTTAAGTGTCTATAGTGTTAGAACGTTTATCAGCAAGTTTTGAACAAAAGGTTTTTTGAATGTTATTAAAACGTTTAATGCCCTTGACCCTCACATAACCTTTAACCCGACATTTAACGTTTTCTGTAATATTTGTGTTTGCTGGGTAGTAATCGAACTAGGCATATTAGATTATCTATTTTCATTTTGCTTTAGAAAGTAAACAGGGTATTATTTATATGATAATGGAGTTTGTTTCTTGTTATTCGAATAATATACATCAAGACTTCCTAGGCATCCAACACCAAACTCTGTTTAGATTATTTAGACAAATAGCATACACGTGTGAACATAGGCCTATACTCATGTTCCAATAGCCCGCAAAACTCAAATATCGCTAATCTGGACTGAATGCTTACAGCCAGTCGCATTTGCATATCAATACCGAGGAAAGTAGTTCGATGAAAGAAGATAATCTTCTCTGGTTCGATGCACCCAAGGTGAATCAATGGGTGCTTCCTATTACCTTTAGATTATTTGTCTCAGCATAGCGCCATCATGATTGCAATTGCGTTTACACGTAGTCTTGGTTCAGACTCTATGCGGCTATCACGAACATACTAGGAACGACGAGCGTTAGGACGGACACAAACTGGCTGTGTAGGAGGCTAGTTTGGATGTGAACGGGACTATGACGTTCTACCGCAAAATGCAGAAATCCGTAACCCGTATGGCGTTTGCAGTGAACGCCTCTCCGCAATCTCTCTATCATGTGACAAACGCGTACGCCACTAAGTCATCCGAGCGACGCGTTTATAGCCGACATTACCACAGCGTTGTTTTTCTTTTTCTTTTTCTCTATTATTATTATTATTTTTATTATTATTATTATTATTGTTATTATTGTTATATTATTGTTATTATTGTTATTATTGTTATTATTGTTATTATTGTTATTATTGTTATTATTGTTATTATTATTATTATTATTATTATTATCATCATTTTTTTAATTTAAATACTATAGAAAGGTCACCTAAATATTAAAAAGGGAAGGGCATATTTTATATTTATAGTTTATATAATCTATGGTATCAAAAAATAATACGAAATAAATTGCAAAACTAAAACAGCATCAACTGCATAACAAAAGAGAATGCTATCACTCTGCACTTGAGTGCTACGTATTACCACTTTAAGACATGACTCTTGTACAGTGCCTAATATTAACACTTCAGTATGAGGTTAGGTCTTTTGCTCGTTTCAGTATATGAAGAAGCCTCAGCTGCCTGGCCACTTATTTTCAATATATTTTCAGATGACTTTCAAATTCCAAAGGACACCATGGTTTCCATTAACCATTATGCGCTGCATTTTGATGAAGAGATTTGGGATAAACCGAAACTCTTTAAGCCAGGTACGTCACAGCTATTGTCCATTCATAAAAATGTTATTTATAGAAAATCATTTGCAGGACACATTCAAGCAGTGAAATGAAAAACCATGCCCGTCACTTGGGCAAATTGAATATCCCCATGTTTCATTGATCAGAATTATCTAGTCGTTTAGTTCAAGTTCAATTAATGGTAGTTGAGACCTTTCCGAAGTGAACATCAAGTCCATAAAAAACATTGCTCTGTTTTCGTAACCGGACCTTTCAACTCTAATTTTGTAATTATATCATTTACCTCAAATCAATATACAGCCAATTTCAAGGTTTTTTCGTTTGATGTACAACTTACATATCATATCACGTGTGTCTGCTGTGCTTGGGCACCACATTCAAGTTGGTCATATAATGATAACAGCTAGTGCCCGGTTAGGTATCGATGACTCTTTCTATCATAAACTGTATTGAGTATAATACAAGAGTCATTCAAAAAGTTCTACCTACATCACAACATCACTTACGTGCCAGGATATTGAAATTACCCATGATTATTCTCTTATATCTTGGCTACAAAATAAAAGTTAATTAATTAAAGTATGATTGGTGGTTGTTAAGATACGTTGGTTAAAGTGAATTACAGATTTAGTACATGAAAAGAAAGGCTAATTTTTATCAAAACGGTTGCCATTATCTATGTGGAAATAACCCGGGGAAATCAGTACCGATTGATTACTGAAAATGATTAAAGCAATTTATTTTTGTTTAAATAATTTAATCAATATCTAATGCTTGCAGATAAACTCAACCCAGAAAGTATCGAAACGATTATAGATGGTCAGATATATCGGGAACTGAAATATATAGCAACAACTTATTTAACATGTTTAATGTATATAAAGCGCAGTTTTCACCTGCGCATTTTTATATTTTTTTTGTTGCTCTACAATATCATTTGGTCGAGTTATGGGCGCTTGAGTGGTTTCAAGTCGGATTTTGAAAGTTGCATTAAGCTCCTATTCAAGACATCTTGCTCAGAGCATGCGACGACGAATCCAGGCAGTGATAGACAGTGATGGCGGGCACACCAAGTATTGAGGTGTCAACAGAAAGAGTTCATGAGATAAGTCCGAGATAAGTAAAGGGTAGCAAGTATTGAAGTTGGAAGTCGAAGGAGTAAAATAAAGTAAAGTTCATGGTTAAGTAAACAGACCACATCGGTGTCCTTTGCCTTGATTGTGTGTGAGTGTACAAGACGAACGCATTTGGCTTGAATAGGAACTAAGTGCAACTTTCAAAATCCGACTTGAAGCCACTCAAGCGCCCATAACTGGACCAAATGATATCGTAGAGCAACAAAAGAGGTATCAAAATGCGCAGGAGAAAGCTGCGCTTTATATACATTAAATACGTTTTTGCTATATATTTCAGTTCCCGAATATCTGACCATCTATAATCGTTTCGATACTTTCTGGGTTGAGTTTAGTACAGTTTTATTGGGTATCATGTCTTTTGCACAACAAAACCGATACATGTTCACAATATCCTTCATATTTTAACCCTTTCCATAGGTTGTTGACTTCAATCGGGTGAGCACTTGTTGTCAAAGTTATATTAATTGGTTCATAAGTTAAAATCAAATTAATCTTACAGGTTTTGTATTATTAAAATATACACAAGGTTATTAACAAACTGTTCATCTAATTTCCACGTCAAGGTCCATCCATAGCTTAAAATAGAACGTAATTACAAATTATTTATATACAAAAGATTTGTTTGTCTCTTGAACACTTCGATGTTTTCTTCTCATATAACACATATTCATTTTGTTTTAAAGTCCCAAGGCTTGTTAGGGAGCTCATATAGGACCACAGTATTTATTCTGGGTAAGCAGTTGGACAACCACAGTACATCTTGAAAACATATTTATGGAAATTACCCAAAGTTACAATAGGATGATTACTAAACTTTTGGCTTCAGTTTTTAACCGTTTCCGATGTATCAAATTTGTATTCGCTTTAACCAACATATCTTAATAACCAAAAATCACATTCTCATCAAATAACTTTTATTTTGTAGAATAGTCATGGGTAATTTCAATTGCCTGCCACGTACGATCACAGAGATGTGATGATGGATGTAGAACTTTGTGAATGACCCTCATAATTAGTATTATTAGTAGCATAGCCTTATCGTTTTTATTTAAATATTTAAAACGAAAGTACTTTGTTCAGGGTACGATACAAAAGGCTATCGATACATATCGGGGCACCTATAGCGTCAGCCGATAGCGTCATCATCAGTGACCAAATGAGTCGTTTTACCAATATTCTGTGAATGCTATATACCTGATAATAATATAGCATGATTATGAGTTTGGCTGATTTGTCATAACCCCATATCTTTAACAGAGCACTTCTTGGATGATTCTGGTTCAGTACGTCAGCATCCCAATAGTTTCTTACCATTCTCAGCCGGAAGAAGGTCATGTCTTGGAGAATCTCTGGCAAAAGCAGAATTGTTCCTGATTTTTACCTGGTTCGTGCAGAACTACGAGATCTCAAAAGCACCTGGCGACAAAGTTGAATCCTTGTTGGGCCGCATTAAGTCAGGGCCAAGCGTTGTGCGGGAGTTGGACCCCTATGAGGTCATCATGAAGAGACGTACATATTAAATGGGCATATTATTCCCAACAAACACAAAACTTTTTCGACATCATTCGTAAAAGGTTAGAAAAGATTGTCAGAAAACGTTTTTAAAAATGTCGGGTTATATAAAGGACATATAAATGGTATAAAACGTTTTAATAACATTAAAAACATTTGCTGATAACCTACTGCAAATATTCTAACATCATATGTTATTTAAAGCCATAATGTGTGATTTGCTCCATAGCAATGCCCTCATTTCTTTTCGAATTTATACTTTTTGTACCATTGTAATGGCCATTGGTGTACATAAATGCCCTATGAAGACTAAGCCTGAACATAATAATATCGGGTATCCCCGGTTTTTTCTGAGCTCACCGATCGAGTGCTGAATAAATACGTCGCCTGCGTGTGCATATTGAATCATTGAATAAGTGACGTACCGTATAAACTGTATGCATATCGCTGTTCGTACATCACACCAGCTGCGTGTAGCGCTGCCAATAATCATGATAAATAATACGATTGGCGAGATTATACACGCATTGTTGGCGCCGTACGTCGACTTGACGCATAAACTTTGTGTGTATCGCTATTTGTCTTATACGTCTGGTTTGAATCCCATCAGCTGCGTGAAGCTCATCCCGATAATCATGATAATTATAATCTGCGAGCTAAATACACGCATTATAGGCGCTGGAATGAAATAGCAATTTTTTTTCGTTTCAAGTCATTTGTTTGGCTCGAAATTAAAAAGGGGACAATGTGATCAGTAGCTATCAGTGAAAACTAACATAAAAACTAAATAGGAATCTATTTTTATTTAAATAAATAACTAAATAGGAATTTTATTTTTATTTTTATGCAAATCACACATTATTGCTTTAAGTGTTGACAAAATATTTGGTAAAAACGTTTGCAAAACTTATTTTAAATTAACATTATTTGAAAATATTTTTTTAAATATTGTTATTAGTGGGTTTTCATACAAAACGTTTTAGAACGTTTCCATGACCGTTATATAACCCCACATTTAATGTTAGCAAAACATTTATATTATAACGCCGGTCGTGCGGGGCTCACAACTGGGTTACAGGAATTAATTGCAAAGTATTAATCAGACAAAAATACACGCAAGTATTTTACGTTAATACCCAAGCTCCTCTTAATGTTGTAAGTTTCGGCACGCAGGCCTATGCAGTACGTTTTCTCTAAGTATTACCGATATTCACCTGAATATCATGAATCGGTAAGGCTATCGAGAGCTACTCTCTCGGTTAAGACCAACGGTCTGACTCCAGTCTAGGATCTGATTGACTCTTCTCGAGTTTGGGACCTCTATTTATCTGTTTTTGGAGGCTGCCACGTCAGCAGAAATGTTGGTTACGAAACCATTACTCAGCAGAAATTATGGTTATGAAATTTGTTGACGTGGAGCTTATAAATTTGGTACGTTCAAAACAATTTAATACATTATCATAATTAACATTAACGTGTCATTTAGTGCCAGGGGGAACTTGTCTACCAAATTAAGAATATTCGTCCTTGATTCGTCCACCGATTCCTGATATCACACGTGGATTATCTTGTTAAGTTGTATGAACCATAATCATAATTAGTAATCTTAACACACATTAACACGGCTTATCCGTTGGAATTGCCCTAAATCGGGTTACTATCATAATAGTCTTTGTTGCTCCATTATTATGAACACGGAAACTCTGGTAGAAAATATGTACCTATTGTTAGGTGTTTTTAACCAAAGTTGTAAACATCTATTTCCGTGAGAAAATACATGATCTAAATGAAAATAACTTGGGACTGAAGAATTTGTTGGCCTAATTTGTTTCATGATAAATTATGATAAATTTAACGAACTGGCAATGAACTTCCTGTTACTATATCTAAACCAAAACCCAATATATAACATGTTTTAAACGTTGTAAAAACATTGCTGTGTTTGCTGGGGTTGACTAGTTGTATTCGTACTATATTATTTTGTTGTGTGGTCGTAGTACGCTAGTATACCAAGACATCTTGTTCAGTTTATATATTTTAAATAGCAGTGGGCTATACATAGGTGATATTTAGTTAGATATTCTAAATTAGGGGTTCATTCATAGGATTGAGGGCATGATCGCTGTTTATGCCCGAGGCGAGAGCCGAGGGCATAAACAGCGATCATGCCCTCAATCCTATGAATGAACCCCGTTCATACATACCCAACATTCTTAGCAATTCAATACAGATGAAAATAATAAGGGTTTACAAGTTTAAATAACATTTCCATACCGTTTTCCATCATAAATTGGAAGAAAATGAGTAGGCCTACTTGCAGGAAGCAGCTCGGCTCATGAGGTCAACGGCCGGGAGTCAACGCGTGATACGCGTCATATTTTGCGCTCCGCGTGAGATGGGCGCGGTGACATGCGCGTGTACGCAACACTAGCAAATCGTGGATCGTGTTAATTGGGTTCCAACGCTGCGTGATGCAGCTTGTTTATGCCCTGCGTACTGGTCATAAACGGTATTTATCTCAACATGAAATGACAATATTTTTGGTCTCGGGTCCAAGAAAAAAGTGTGCTGGGCCAAAATCCAAGATGGCCGCCGTTTTTCCCCAAAAATCACATTTCGGCCATAACTTCGTCATTTGTGGGTCTTCAACTTTGGTTTTGGTGTCTAACATCATGTTTTCGGGTCAAGGAATCTATATAATTATAAAACAGATTTGAAGACATGTTTCACGAAATATACTAATTAGGTAAAAAACATTCAGATTTAGTCAAAAAAAAGCTTGTTAAATCAGCATGTGATGGCTTAGGACTATTTTTGGATGCATAAACAGATTACTTGACCCCAAAATTATAGGGTTAGGCACCAAAATCAAGTAAATACACTATAAAATGACAAAGTTATGAATGAAATGTGATTTTTCGGGGAAAATGGCAGCCATCTTGGATTTTTGCCCTGCACACTTTTTTGTTGGACCAAGGCCAACAATTTTTTCATTCATATTAAGATAGGGTAAAAGGAATAAATAAAAACTATTTAGAAAATCATGACAAAAAGGGTATTTTTCACCTCTGTATATAGCCGACTGCTATTTTAAAATAACATAGGTTATGTTACATATGCTCAGAAAAGGAGAAATTTAGTGATAAAGAAAACCCACACAAAGTGCAGCATATGCACGAATACAGCATACTTATTTGCGTGCATGACTTGTGCATTGCCGTGCCTGATTACATTTGCATTTGCTGAGGAAGACGCCCTCAATATTTTTTCAAAAATTCGTTTTTACATAATTTATAACGTACTTAATTAAACTAACATACCCTGCAAAAATCAAGGCTCTAGGTGCTGTAGTTTAGTCACAATCCGAGATTTTGAATAAAACGCAGGAACCGTCGTTTTATTATTACGATGGAAATATTAGTCGAACGCGTACTCGATGTTCATAACACAATACGTACATGTACATGGCGACACAAATAAAGGATCGTGTGGTAGCATAACCGAATGAAGTGACACGCATTGACGACATCGGCGCTGGTAGTAAATTCCAATTTTCTTTCCTTTACCTCAGTTGTTCGGTTTAAAATCAAAAGGGTACATATCTGACAGTAAAGCTAACTATGGAAATGAAATACTAATCTATTGTTTATGGAAATGTTATAACAGGGCTTTAACTGTCTTTGATTGGTTATATAGCGGGCCCAGCTAGCGGGTAATGGCAGGAATAATGAATGTCGGGATAGGCATCTGAAATCACGTGACGAAACCGGAAGATGTACCCTAGGTCTAGACAATATGCAGATTAGCGGCCATTTTGTCTTCTACATAATTTTATTCACGTGTCCTTATATTTTAGTACACAAATATATAAGTTAACAGGTTTACTATTTTAAAATTATATTTTGAGTATACAATATATTCTGTAGTAAATAGATCAAATGACGATGATTGTTCAGGTATTATATGCTTGATAGAATTAAACTGTTTGGCCAGCTAGTATTGAGGAAGGTGCAGGATTGGTCTTTTTGGGTGGATGAATGATATTTTACGTACTAATAGATAGGGAGAAATTTAGATATTTTTGATAGTGCCACGATATTTTGTGATATTTAGACATATATCTGATAGTTAGACAACTGATAGATATCGTCTAGCTAGATTTATATGGCGATATTTAGATAAGACAAAGTAGCAACTTGTAAATTTTATGAAATATCGACGATATATCTGATAGTTAGACAAACGATACATATCGTCTAGTTAGATTTAGGTGGCGATATTTAGATAAGACAAAGTAGGAACTTGGAAATTTTATAAAATATCGGCGATATATCTGATAGTTAGACAACTGATAGATATCGTCTAGCTAGATTTTGAGAACGATAGTTAGACAAAGTAGCAACTTGGAAATTTTATGAAATATCAACGATATATCTGATAGTTAGACAAACGATACATATCGTCTAGCTTGATTTATATGGCGATATTTAGATAAGACAAAGTAGCAACTTGGAAATTATATGAAATATCGACGATATATCTGATAGTTAGACAAACGATACATATCGTCTAGTTAGATTTAGGTGGCGATATTTAGATAAGACAAAGTAGGAACTTGGAAATTTTATAAAATATCGGCGATATATCTGATAGTTAGACAACTGATAGATATCGTCTAGCTAGATTTTTAGAACGATAGTTAGACAAAGTAGCAACTTGGAAATTTTATGAAATATCGACGATATATCTGATAGTTAGACAAACGATACATATCGTCTAGTTAGATTTAGATGGCGATATTTAGATATGATAGATATCGTCTAGCTAGATTTTGAGAACGATATAGACAAAGTAGCAACTTGGAACTTTTATGAAATATCGACGATATATCTGATAGTTAGACAAACGATACATATCGTCTAGTTAGATTTAGATGGCGATATTAAGATAAGACAAAGTAACATGGACATTTTATAGAATATCGGCGATATATCTGATAGTTAGACAAACGATACATATCGTCTAGCTAGATTTAGATGGCGATATTTAGATAAGACAAAGTAGCTGGACATTTTTATAAAATATCGGCGATATATCTGATAGTTAGACAAAATGATAGATATCGTCTAGCTAGATTTTGAGAACGATAGTTAGACAAAGTAGGAACTTGGAAATTTTATAAAATATCGGCGATATATCTGATAGTTAGACAAATGATAGATATCGTCTAGCTGGATTTTGAGAACGATAGTTAGACAACGTAGGAACTTGGAAATTTTATAAAATATCGGCGATATATCTGATAGTTAGACAAATGATAGATATCGTCTAGCTGGATTTTGAGAATGATAGTTAGACAAAGTATATAGGAACTTGGAAATTTTATGAAATATCGGCGATATATCTGATAGTTAGACAAACGATACATATCGTCTAGTTAGATTTGGACGGCGATATTTAGATAAGACAAAATAGCATAGAAATTTCATGAATATCGGCGATATATCTGATAGTTAGACAAAATGATAGATATCGTCTAGCTAGATTTTGAGAACGATAGTTAGACAAAGTAGGAACTTGGAAATTTTATACAATATCGGCGATATATCTGATAGTTAGACAAATGATAGATATTGTCTAGCTGGATTTTGAGAACGATAGTTAGACAAAGTATATAGGAACATGGGAATTTTATAAAATATCGGCGATATATCTGATAGTTAGACAAACGATACATATCGTCTAGTTAAGATTTAAACGGCGATATTTAGATAAGTCAAAATAGTATAAACGTCTAGTTAGATTTAGATGGCGATATTTAAGTAAGACAAAGTAGCTGGAAATTTATCGGCGATATATCTGATAGTTAGACAAATGACAAAGTAGGAACTTGGACATTTCATAAAATATCGGAGATATATCTGATAGTTAGACAACTGATAGATATCATCTAGCTAGATTTTGAGAACGATAGTTAGACAAAGTAGCAACTTGGAAATTTTATGAAATATCGACGATATATCTGATATAGTTAGACAAACGATACATATCGTCTAGCTAGATATAGATGGCGATATTTAAATAAAGTAGGAACTTGGAAATTTTATAAAATATCGGCGATATTTCTGATAGTTAGACAAATGATAGATATCGTCTAGCTGGATTTTGAGAATGATATGAATATCGGCGATATATCTGATAGTTAGACAAAATGATAGATATCTTCTAGCTAGATTTTGAGATAGATATCGTCTAGCTGGATTTTGAGAACGATAGTTAGACAAAGTATATATAGGAACATGGGAATTTGATAAAATATCGGCGATATATCTGATAGTTAGACAAACGATACATATCGTCTAGTTAGATTTAGATGGCGATATTTAAGTAAGACAAAGTAGCTGGAAATTTTATAAAATGTCGGCGATATATCTGATAGTTAGACAAAATGATAGATATCGTCTAGCTAGATTTTGAGAACGATAATTAGACAAAGTAGGAACTTGGAAATTTTATAAAATATCGGCGATATATCTGATAGTTAGACAAATAATAGATATCGTCTAGCTAGATTTTAGAAACGATAGAACGATAGACAAAGTATAGGTTTTTATTTTATGAAATATCGGCAATATATCTGATAAATCATCTAGCTGGCGATATTTAAATAGGGCAAAGTAGAAAAGAAACTTTATCAAATATCGGAGATATATCTGATTATATCGGATATCTGACAAAATTGATTATAATCTAGCTAGATCTTGAGAACGATAGTTAGACAAATTTGATATATATCATCTAGCAAGATCTAGATGACGATATTTAGATGAAATGTATAACAAGGATATCGGCGATATATCTGATAGTTAGACAAATGATATATACCGTCTAGCTAGATCATGAGAACGATAGTTAGACAATTTGATATACAGGGTGTCCCAAAAAAAGGAGGCCCCTCATTGCGCCCTATTTTTCTCCTTTTTCTGAAAAGTAAATCACATGTATTTTGGTACGAATGCAGCAGTAATACGGGGTTGCGAAGATGTTTGAAGCTAGCTGGTGATGCTCGCTTATAGTGAATGCTTTCCCAAGCCTAATGCTATTATCTATCCATGTCATTAACCGTGTGTTTCGTTCAAATCCTTGATGTAGCCAAACATCATCCGTGGACAGAGTGAAAAACGGGTACATTTCTTAAAGAGGGCATATCTTCAAACAAAAATTGTGAACCGATTGAAATAATTGTTTTGGTTTATTATAGCTAACGATTTCAGGTTTCTTTACATACCAAAATACATTTGATCAACTTTTCAGAAATAGGAGAAAAAGAGGGCGCAATGAGGGGCCTCTTTTTTTGGGACACCCTGTATATCTTCAGCTTGATCTAGATGGCGATATTTAGATGAAAGGTAGCAAGGACATTTTATCAAAATCGGCGATATGGCCTAGTTTGACGAATTTGATACCCTGCATCAAGCGGGTGACACTTCTCCTGAAGCATGGCAGAATGACCCCTCTATTGTGTTTGTTCATTTGTGTATGGAGAGCCATTATACTAGAAATACCTTTTAAAAGCATTAAATTAGTATCAGGGCTATGACACTCTATTCACGTGGTTTCTTTTCCAACGCTAAAAGATTACGAATTTTGGTGGTTTGTAAATGAAGTGTCCGCACTATCGATTGATTACGTAACTGTTATGAATAATTTATTAGTTTTTCAATGCAATCGCCTCGACCCATTAATACATATTATCTGTATTTATCAAAGTACTTGGAATAGCAATCTGATGAGTTCACTGAACTACGCCCAAATACTGATGGAGTTTTAATGGCGCTAATCCTCTCCATACACAGATGAACAAATACAATAGGAGAAGGTCAACACATATGACCTCCTATATGACATGTTATATGAGATGTACAACAACCTGAATATCATAAAGATCAGTGTTCGTTTGTGCATATGAACTGCATATTTACAATACTAAATATTACTCGTTATATATTATGTCAAATATTGGTATTATGACAACACGGTATATACATTGTATATAAAACGACTAATAGTAGGTATGTCACAGTGGCTGCACAATCATTCTGCTACACTGTGCATGCAAGCATAACAGTGAATTGAAAAGCGCGCGCTTCAAAGTTGGCCAATTTTAGAAAACATCCATGTCGATAAATGAATTTCTCATTATGCTTCATTTATCCAAATTGTTTGAATTTTTAATATATGGTGTGTGAAGCCTTCCCGAGGCTACTATCGGGTCCCCCCAAATTAAAAATTGTTTTGTTTAAGAGCTACTGCCTGTTTTTATGGATTTTTGAAGATCGCTCATAAATCAGTAAATATAGGCCTATTGAAATAAAGGGACCTACCACCATTTAGCTGAAATACTAATCCTTCTTAGCATGTAAATTATTTCCGTCGACAACGAATGACACACTTCGAGAAAACTAGTTGAAACAAAACATTATATCAAAGATATTTTTAGGGAGTAATTTTCCAAACCTCAATAGCTCTAAGCCATTGTGTGTGTCCAAGGCCATAATATTTTTGTATACGCGATACAGTGGGAATGGCTTTTCCGTTTACCATTTGTCTTCCCGTGTTAATCCAGATAACAAAATGTTAATTTAAAGTCTCATTGCAAATGAATTTTTATTTTTACTTTTCGGATTTGGCTTTGAGCAATGGTGACACATACCATGTTTACAGAAAAAAATGAAAATTCTATTCCAGACATCGTCAAAATGTCAAACTTCGTATTTTTTGTATTATATTTAAGTAATTAACTGCAGTTTCTTTATTCAACATCATAACAGGTTCATACTTGACAAATTTATGGTGAATGAATAGACTTTCATTAAATATTGAAAAAACCAAAATTACTCATGCCTAATTTACATAAAAATATCATGAATACATAATTACCTGTAATTAGCTAATTTGCATAATTAATTACTTTTTGTGTATTTTTTGTTATCAATTGAAATAACTTTGTATACATATGTGTGCAAAAAAACCGCACCCTGATATCATGTACGGTTTTCTATTGGCATCAATTTTGCATATTAATTAGCTGAACTTAGTCATTTTTTCACCTTTAATTTGTCTGCAGATTGGCTGAATTTGCTAAAATAGTATATTTGGTAAATTTATTATAATTATTCAATGATAGATTTTTAATTTTGTTTTCTTTAACGAAGTTAGGAAAGATAGGCATTTAACCTGTGGTACTTAAATTAACGCTGCTTTTTCAAGCAAGCGTCCAAATAACCCTTCAAAATCTCGAAATGTGCCAATTTTGTCATAATAGCCATTTGTGGCAGGTTTTAATTCCATTTACGAGCATCTTAAAATTGACACTACATCACAATGCATTGACCGATTTCAATTCCGTTTTTTGATTTTTGAAGCTTTAATAAAGCTCATTCGTGTAGAAACATTAAATAACGTTTTTCTGCTGCGCTTATTTTTGAGGTGATATACCTACTAATAGATCCTACTATCATGGCGTCAGGTCATTGGTTCATCATATCCCGTATGTTTCTTAAAATTCATTCATATTTGAGACAAATTTCTGTGCCCATTTTATAGGCGTACAGGTGGATCCGGTTTTTTTGTCATTTTCATTTCTTTTTGATGAAAGAATTAAGGTTTTCCACTGCACGGAGGCCACTATGTGATACTAATTTAATGCTATTTGTAAATGAATGCGGATTCCCGGTTGTTGTTTTTCCACAGTGTGACAACTGTCCACCCATCCAGACAACATCATCACACAATAAAACGTCTGTATTTGTACGATGAGTAAATATTAAACTGAACTTTGCCTTGGAACATTGTGTAAGACGGTGTAAGATTTTGTGGGCGCCCTCAACATTATTATCCTCTTTGTATCCGTAAATGACATGGCATAGACTGTGTGAATTCTATGAAGACTACTTATACATGGGGTCATATCCATGGACACAAGTAACGATAATTGACAACACTGTTACGGCAAGGAAGATGGTGGTTCACGTAACGGGCAGGTTCTTTAGGAGCGAGTACGACGAACGAAAATACACAAGCATGAAACCAATAACTTTTGGTTAAATAAATATTTATTTAGGCTGCGGTATAGAGGTCTGAATAATATAAGTTCTTTGATGGCAAAAAGAATTGATAAGTCTGATTAGATGGTGGAGAGTAAAGCGGGAGACAGGTCCTCTCCCGCTGGTGGTCACAAATCAAAGACACTGGGATCTCCCCCTGATTTTTCAGAGCAGGGTGTTTTTTATTTAGTTGTATGATCCCAATTAGGATAATTTTGGGTTTATGCATTTTGATCCCTTCACAATAAGGAGGAGAGAGAAAATCTCAGAATTGGTGATATTAATGAGTGCCTTTTATGGTTTGGGAGGGGGGAGGGGCACTCAAGTATGATAATGTAGGCCTATACGCATGTGTGGCCAACTTATTTAAACACCCCCCCCCCACAAACGAGTTTTACCCTACCAGCAAATTTAGGATCAATAGGCCTAACTTAATACACTAAAGGAAGTTTTGGATGAGAAAACGGCCATTTTGATGAGAAACGGCCAAAATGGTGAGAATTTAAATTTTCTCATTCTTTTGGATGAGAAACTTCCTGGTGTGTGTGTCAATCATTATACGCCGTAGAAGTGACGTATTTAATCGGATTAACTATAGCCTTTGCATCGGGGCCTGAGATTGGAATTCCAGTTTCCTTTCTCACGAAGTAAGGGCTAAGAGTAAAATTGTACAATTGTGTTTGGGAGTGGCCTTCTCTCTTTCTCTTTTCCTAGCTATTTTCTTCCATTTCTTGCTTTGTTTATCAAAGCTATCTAGGCCAGCATGCATATATTAGCCTACACTGGCTATCCAGGCTTGTGCATTTGTATGAGCTTGGAACGGTCCATGGTTTTCCATGGATTAGCATGTGTTCCTCACGGACCAACCTGGGTAAACAAACAAACAAACAAACTACCATAGCAATAGATGAATACAATTTTGGCTATATCGCCCCGCACTACAACGTTCATGCGGTACCGATGCATTGAACCATAGATTGCGCCTGTAATATTAGTCTATTTGAAAAGAGCGGTATTGTATTCAATCTATTATAATTATTATTGAAGACAGGTGATGAGTGCAACCTGCTGCAGTGCAGCGCGGTATATTCAAAAATTGTATTCATCTATTGCTATGGTAGTTAATCCGATTATGACGTCACTTCTACGGCGTATTGTCTTATTAAAATCCGGGACTTTGGTTGACCTGTGCTAGACTCCAGCACATGTTAATGACGCAAAGACAGTTGTGGTAACACCATGGTCGCAGACCTGCAAACAAGCTCAAAAACAGATAGTAATGAAACCAGTTTTTATTTTCCTTGCTCTAGCGAGTTCACAGAGAAGGTGTTTCTAGTACAATGCAGCGTCGGACTCTAGCTGAGAGCGTAGCCTGAGTCCAAACGGACTCCAAGAAGGGCTCTCCATACACAAATGAACAAACACAAAGGAAAGTAGTCTCCTCCGTGACCAGCTTGATTTCGATGGAGCGAAACCAAATTGGCTGCAGAGGAGACGGGTAATTTTGCCATGCAAATGAGGTGAGTGCCCTCTCAAGAATAACTACTCTCTGTTAGTATCACCCTGGCGGCCCCGTGCACTGGAAAACCAGAATCTGTTATTTAAAAAGAAACGAAAATACAAAAAATCCCAGATCCGCCTGTGTACATATAAATGGGTAGCAAAATTGGTCTCGAATATTAATGAATTAAAAGAAACATACGGGATATAATGAACCATTGACCTGACGCCATGATGGCAGAATTTATTAGTCGTTTTACTCCATGTTTTTACAGTATGTCAAAATCCCACTTCTTGTTTAAATTACAGTGACTTATTTTTTGCATGTTCAATGTGCAGTCCATATGCACAAACGAATACTTATCTTTTCGATATTGAGCTTTTTGTACAACTCATATAACATGTCATTAAAGCAGGTCATATGTGCTGACCTCTTCTATTGTATTTGTTCATCTGTGTATGGAGAGAAGACGCCATTGAAACTAGGGCGTAGTTCATTGAACTCACCGGATTGTTATTCCACAGTACTTTGATAATACAGATAATACGTACTAATGGGTCGAGGCGATTGCATTGAAAAACTAATAAATTATTCATAACAGTTACGTAATCAGTCGATAGTGCGGACACTCTTTACTTGCAAACCATCAAAATTCGTAATCTTTTTGCGTTGGAAAAAACCACGTGAATAGAGTGTCCTCTCAAATGTAATACTCTGTGCCCTGCATATAATCTATCTAGATCTAGAGAATGATAGATGAATTTGATACCTATCATCTAGCTAGTTTTTGAGAACGATAGTTAGACAAATAAATTTGATATACGGTACATTTGATATACGGTATTATCATCTCAGTTTTTTAACATGTTTTGAGAATTTGCAGATTTTTAAAAACGAAAATCATTGGGTGTTCGCTGCAAAAAGGGGTCAGTGGGCGTTTCTCAGCATTGAGTAATTTTTAACATGGTTTGAGAATTTGCAGATTTGGTGTTAATTTCTTTTAAACAAAAAAGGACCATTGGGTGTTAGCTGATGAAAAACGGGGTTCATTTGGTGTAGAGTTTGCCTCAACAAGGGTCCTCCAGGCACATGACACGTACCAATCTATGAGAGTACCCCGCCCCCTCATTTCTCAATCAGTGTATAGAAGAAACTTTGTGTTGGCATTGTTTGAGAACGATGCATACACACCCCTGCGTATTAGGTATTTTGCGAGTTGCGTGTTTGCACATGACGCGTACCAATAATTATATGGAAGTGCGCCCCCCATTTCTCAATCAGTGTATAGAAGAAACTTTGTGTTGGCATTGTTTGGTCAAAAATTACCCTAAAGTAGTCATTTTTGACCCCACATGCAGGGTCAACTATGCCCCGAACCCATTGAAGTCATTTTTGACCCGGTACATGAAGTCAAATGATTTGACCCAAATTGTAGTTAAAAATGACAAAAAATTATTTGACCCCTAATAGAGTCAGTTGAAAAATAACCCTATTAGTGTCAAAAAAGGACTATATCCAGGGGTCATGATTAGAAAATTACCCCTAAAGTGGTTGAAATGACTTCATTCATGGGTCCCGGTTTGAAAATGACCCCGGAACGTGGGTCGAAAAATGACTATATTTGAGGTCATTTAAATACGACCCTTTTAGGGGTCAATTTAATATGATGTCAGTAACTGAAAATGACCCCGACCACGAATAGGGTTAAATAAAATTGACCCCGTAAAAGGGTTGATATTTTGACCCCGTCGTTATTTTTCGCCATTTAGAAATCTTTTCTTATACTAACTAGCGGTCACCCGTCTTTCGCGGTTCGTAAATAAATGCAATTTTACGAATGCATCACCACCCTCCGAGTTTTTATTGCGAACAATTTTACCAACTCCCTAATTTGTTACCGATTGATCAGTCGTTTCATTTAATTCATTTTGATCAACTTTTTCTTTGTTACCACCCCCCCCCGTGTTGTCCCCTATCCTCCTTGTTCTTTCCACTGTTCTCCTTTAGCTCACATCCCTCTTCTCCTCTTATCCGCTCGGCCTCTTATTTGTCCCTAGTATAAATCATGGTTTTAGTATTTCTTCCTAGTCAACTGCTAAAACATTTGTGAATGTGAAACAGAAAATGTACAATTTATAAGTTAGCATAAGTAGGTCCAATGCTCAAAAATTTTATAACGGCTATTAATTTGTATTTTTGCCATGTTCGCAAAATTTGATGGTCACCCGTGCATCGCGGATTGTTAAATAATTTCGCCAACCCATGGCACCCATGCACTCTTCTCACTCATTTTGATTTTCCGTGTTTATTATTCCCACTTGCTTTAGAGGCAGCGTGTTGATACGCGATGTCGCGAGATGACGCGAACTAAATGATACGCGCTTTTTTATTTGACGCGGCGTGTTGGTACGCGAAGACGCAAGATTTTTTTGTTTGACGCGATGTAGTTGTTAGGCAGACATAGTAACTGATGCTCAATATTTTGAGGTCCCTGGATATTTTTTTAAGGTATTTTTGCTCATTTTTAGACTTTAATCACTAAGATTGAAAAAAGTGAGGTGAATATGCAGCGTAACTCGGTGAATGATTAGGTTTGCAAAAGTGAAATTTGCAGTTGCATCACCACCGTTCGAGTTTTTATCTCGAAAAGTTTTGCAACTCGGTAATTTGTTATAGATTATCACTCAATTTTCTGATTCTTAATGATTTAGAACATTGCATGATTGTCCCTAATGCAAATGTTCCTAATCATGTCATGATTATAGCTGTTGATTTCTTGGTTTTCAAATTCTAGGGAACATAAGACAGTTTAGAATTTGGGGATGTATTTTAACATGTTTAGAAAGACATAATTCAAGCATGGTGAATTTGGCCGGAGAATCGAAATTGCACAATCATTAGGTAAATTTTGCTTATTTTTCCGCATCGAGCTCATGAAATATAGTAATTTGAAACCATTTTTGGACATTCAAAAAATTTGGTCAAAACATTGTTAATTTTTGGACATTCGTTAGGCGTATTAGACCACATTTCGCTCTAAATTCATTTTTCTGCATTGACCACGCAGTCAGCCGCCTGGACAACCAATTCTTTAGAAATGCTTAGTCGCGCTAAAAGTCGATCGATACATGTAAAAATCAGCACAATTCAGAGATACACCTTTTTGCTATGAAATTAATTTTCTCGGTCAAATAAAGCAATATTTTTTTTCCTTCAGTAATGTCAGTTAAAAACTTGGTGCTTGGATATAGGCTACATTTTTTTTAAAATCCTGGTGTTAAAATTAAGCATCAAATTGTGTCTTTTAGTGTGATATTTTTGATTTTTATAGGCCTTGAATTCGCCTGCGAGCTTTTTACGGAATTCATGTTTTAGCGTCTCAAACTAACATAGTTTGCTAAAGAAAGATATTTCCCACCTCTGTAAAGCACATCGTGTGGGTTTATATGTTATAGTTTTGTCAGAATTTCCGTTTTTGTTTTACCCTTTTTCCATTCATGCTCCGAAAATGTCAAACTAAGTAAAAGTAGGTAATGGTGAGTACTTTTATCTCGAGAGCAACCAGCAGAAATAGTCGATATTTCCTTTGTTGTTATCCAGGTCAATTTTTCATTGAAAGCAAATTGCCCGACCAGCGATTAAATCCCCAATTGGGTGTTCTGGTTAAACATGATCAGTAGGAGCGCTATTGGTCTGGGAATTTCTTTGCTATATTGAAGTTCTGGCAACACTATAGCCATGCCGGTATTCCTATTAAACCCAGGGATATCGATCCACAATGCTAGTACTAGCCTTAGATTTCACGTGTTGATTTTGAAATTTTTTCAGTCGACAGTGAAAGATGGTGAAATCAAAACGGAAATTCTGACAAAACTATGATATATCGCTCACGGTGATGTGCGTTAGAAAGTTGGGAAAAATCCTTCATTAGCGAACTATCTTACTTTGAAAAGCTAAAAGGTTGATCCAAAAAAAGGCTCGCGGGCAGAGTTTAAGCCTATCAAAATCGAAAATGTTACACTAAATGACTAAATTTCACGCCTAAGTTTAACACTAGGATTTGAAAAAAAATACAGTATCAAGCACTACAGTTTTTCCTGACATTTACTGAAACAATGAAAAGGATTGCTTTTCATTTGGCCGAGAAAATTAATTTTACAATGAAAAGGTGTAACGCAAAATTTAGCTCATTTCAACACCAAATTCGATCGTTTGTATTGCCTCATTAAATGACTGAGTGAGCCTTGCAGAACAAAAGAATCGGTTGTCCAGGTTGCTAACTGCACGTTTCATACCCGGGTGTCTTGGAGTAATTGGATACGATTTTTGGACATTGAAAATGTTGAGTGTTTTGATGAATATTTTAAACTCATTTATCACAAACAATCAGCCTAATTTCTTTCATGAAGTTTTTTAAAAAGCTTTTCATTTGCATTTTGAAAGCAATTACTCGGATTATATCTGATTCTCTCATAGTAATCTCTTTAAAAGCTTTATCAATGCTCGGTGTTTAAACATAATAAAAGTTGGTGATAAAGAATACCTGAATACCTTGAATTAAAAAAAAAGAAGCTTTTCATTAAAAAAAGGGAAGGACTTATATAATTATAGCGACAACCTCGAAAGAAATTACTTTTGAGGTCCTCGCACATTCCTTCCAAAGACATTTTTCATTGAAAGATAAACAAAAATTCCTGAAAAAAATTGGTGTCAGTTCCAATTTACAATGTAATTATTATTGGCGATATATCATGTAAATATCATATAGAAACTGACAATAGTTGAACAATATCTTCTAAATATAATGAAGCTAGACTTGTCTAACTATCAGAAATATATCGCCATTATTTTTGACGTGTAAGATCGCAGCATCTGGAAAGACGATATTTTGGCGATATATCATGTAAATATGATATAGACGATAGAATATCATGACGTTAGACTTGTCTGACTATCAGATATATCGCGCCATTATTTTTGAAAGGCATGACAGCATCTAGACTAAAGGTGATACTTTGGCATAGAAACTGATGATATTTGGACGATACCTTCTAAATATCATTAATCTAGAGTTTAAAATTTATGACAGAATCTAGAAAGCTGATATTTCGTCTATATATATCATGTAAATATCAGATAGAAAGTAGCGATATTTAAACGATTACAGTCTTCTAAATATCATGACGCTAGATTTATCTAACTATCGGATATATCGCCATATTATTTTTGAAGTGAATCACAGCATCTAGAAGGATGATAGTTTGGCGATATATATCATGTAAATATCATATAGAAAGTAGCAATATTTTGACGATATTTAGACGATATTATATCTTTTAAATATCACGTGAGCTATAGATTTGTCTGAATAATGATAGTTTCGTGATATATATCATGTAAATATTATATCGAAACTGACGATATTTGGACGATATGTATATCTTCTAAGTACCATGAAGCTAGACTTTTCTAACTATCAGATATATTGCCATTATTTTAGAAGTGAATCACAGTATCTAGAAAGATGATATTTTGGCGATCATGATATCATGTAAATATCATATAGAGAGTAGCAATATTTTGACGATATTTAGACGATCTTCTAAATATCATGTGAGATTTGTTTGTATATAAAATTTATAATGATAGTTTGGCGACATCATGTATATTATAAATATCATATCGAAACTGACGATATTTGGACGATATAATTATGTCTTCTAAATATCACGAAGCTAGATTTATAACTGACGATATTTCTATGATATTTCTGGTAAAACCAGAGGTTCACAAGATATTTTCAAGTGAGACTTGGTAGTTGTTTGACGCTCTGATGATATTTTCAAATGAGACTTGATAGTTGTTTGACACTGTCATGATAGTTTTAAGACGACAGTATCGATGATATTTGATATTTTGTGACGATATTTTTCAAAAAGACCAATCCTGCACCTTTATGCTAGTATTCTCCTCCGCCGTCAGTGTGATTCCAGTCACTCCAGGTACCGTGTTGCGAAGGTGGAGGAGTCTAAAGCTGTATTGACGAACACGCATGCGTTAAAAATGATGTAGCCTAGGTCGAACAATAGCGTGACGTAGTTTCCGGCATTGTTCCTATGCACTTTCACCCTCCTGGTAATGGGCGACAGGTTTGTTTGCTCTTTCTGTTTATTTTCTTGGAAAGAATGGCAACGCCGCTTGTAAATATTGTTTATGAAGCTTTTGCATTTGGGCGATTCAAACTTATTGACTTTGCAAACTAAATAAGAAATGTACTTTTCTATTGGATAGCTTTGTTGCTTTTTTCAATCGCTGGAAGGTTCCATATGAAATGTTTGTCGTGCCACATAATGTTCGTTTTTCGCACCCGCCTATGTGAAAGTTTTAATCAGAGCGTAGGCTTGCATTAGTGTAAGAGTAGGCTACAAGGCACCGGCCATTAGAAGAGAACAAATCTTTCTTGTGTCGAGGCCCCGGGAGACCACTATTTTGTATTTTCCCAACGTGCGTTTTTTCGTTGGTTTTTCTTCAGGAATCTTGGCTGATCGAGCTATCGGCGGTGTTAGGTGTTCCATCACAATTAAATCATAACAGTAAAATAATCGTTTGGGTAGTAATTTACATTAAACCTATAATGTTCGATTTCCTTCAAATTTGTTATTTTTTGCCGAAATGCTGCAATAAATATTAGTAATAACTGCCATGAAGGGTTTCTGTCCATTTTAAGCCGAAATAGGACAATAGGGCACGTAGGCGCAGCCTTTGCTGTTGGTCCATTTTAAACTAATTTACGTTAGGGAAAAATACTTGCTTTGGGTAATCTTGGAAAGTCCTTATACGCGGTTAATAGTGCCTCCCCCGGGTCAAGGCAGCTAGTAGTATGAAACAATTTCTCTGTAGAGTACATAACAATGCACTGGAAATTGGGAAACTGTGGGTGTAAGCAAATCGTTAGGCTCTATTAAATTAATGTTTTGGCTCTCGTCCAGAGGATTTTCATGAATTGATGAGAGAGGGAGGTTTTTTCTTTTATGTAAAATTAGTATTGTTAGTAGTTTTCAATTATTCCCAACAGCGCCCGAGGAAAGGAGGAGGCTCTTTTCTTTGTTTCAAATGTGAGATTCTTAGGGATAGGCCTATAGTAGGCCTACCACAAACAAAAATCCTTGGAAATGATCCTTGTTCTCTAATGAACTCATTTTTATATATATATAAAGCATTCCTAAAGCAGTCTTTAGTCAATTTTTTTTTGTGAAAAATGTATATATAAAAAATAGAAGAAATTGAGGAGGGAGGGAACGAGAACCAAAACATTATTTTTTTCGGCCTTCCCATGAGGCAAAAACTTTATAATAAATTTACTTTATAAATATTCTTAATATGGGAGATGGGTAGAAATTTGGTGTATATTTAAGAAATAAAGGGTAATGCATTATCCTTTACACGAAAATAATGTGTCCGAGGCAGTAAAAACGTAAATAATGGGTGAGGCGCAGCCGAACCCATTATTTACGTTTTTACTGCCGAGGAAATATTGCACGCGTAACCAAGCGTGATGCTGTGCGTAGAATGTGTTACGGCGCTCGACCCATTATTGCAGAATAATGGGCTCTCACGTGACGCGTTTCAACAAATCACAGTGCGCGATTTTGAATAATGGGTCGTGGAGGTAATAGAATATGAATTGATAGGCAGGAACAATGTTTATTACGCAATTCACTACTAGGGCTTTTTGTGGATTTAACACTAGTAAATAACACTATGCTTCGACTATGTTTATAATTCTATTACTCTTACGACCCATTATTCAAAATCGCGCCTCACCCATTATTTACGTTTTTACTGCCCGGACACATTATTTGGGTGTAAAGGATAATGCATTACCCTTTATTTCTTAAATAATGGGCTCTCACGTGACGTGTTTTAACAAATCACAGTTCGCGATTTTGAATAATGGGCCATAAGAGTAATATAATATAATATAAGGACTCGGACTCAGACATTGAGGACTCGGACTTGCACATCAAAGGCTCAGACTCGGACAACAAAGACTCGGAGTCGGACTCACTTTCACTTCTTTTTCATTGACTAACCGTTATTATTTTTTTAAAAATATTTTTAATAATTATATTAGACTTTTTCAACACGGCAAGCCCAATTCAATAAAAGTTGTTCTTCCTTGGGGTCGTGCATAAATAAGCATATAAAATAATTACAAAAGCTTATTAACTAGGCTTAAACATATTATAAATACAAAATTATTAATTATCAAAACCCAAAATGACACTTTCATGGTTATATACTTACAGGTATTACGGTTTTTTTTAAAGATTAATAGTAATGTTAAAGAGTTATGGATATAATTTTATAGTTCATTCCAGCTTTATACCGCTACAGATTGCGCATTTACCTAGCTGGGGGGTTACAACCCCGAGCTAGGTTCCGATTTTCTATCCGATTCTTCTTTCTTCTTCTTCTGGCAACAAACGTCAAAATGCTTCTCCTCCAACATGTTACTCTACAATTACGTAACTTGCACAGCCGTGTATCGGCTATATCCAGTGCCCATAGGGTGCAAAAAGAATCGGGGTCAAAGGTCATTAAGGGGGGCATTTTCGGTATATAACCAAATACCTCCAAAATGCTTCTTCTGCCACATATTACATAGCACAATGACGTCACTTGCACATATGCATCCGCTATACCCAGTGCCCACAGCTGGCACTCAGAATTGGGGGCGAAGGTCATTAAGGGTCACATCTGTAAGTGGTATGGGGCTCAAACTCGGTGACAAAAAATCTAAATGCATTTTCTGGGCATATGTAAGGGGTACGGGGCTCAAACTCCGTGACAACAAGCTTAATGATCACGAGAACATTTTGGAATACTTTGCAGGGGGCAGGTCAAAGGTTATCTGGGGTCAAATCTTATAATTTCATTTTCTGGACATCTGTAAGAAGTACAGGGCTCAAACATGGTGACAACAAACCTCAAGACCAGGGAAACATTAAGGAGCATCATGCATGGGTCAGGTGAAAGGTCATCTGGGGTCAAATCTTAGAATTGTATTATCTGGACATATGTAACTCGTATGGGGCTCAAACTCGGTGACAACATACCTCATGACCAGGGGAACATTTTTGGAATTGTTATGTGCCACCCAAAATTATTCCATAATAATCATTAAAAGTTATATATTTTGTCATCAAACATTAATTTTCATTTATTTTGATATTTATCTCCATTTGTTTGTGCATGGAATATTCTACAAGGCTAATGATTAAAGTGATCAAGAAATTCATATATTTAGTAATGTGGAGAAAGTTCTAGCAACAATTAGATCATACTCTAATGGTCATGAATACTTAATTACCACAGTAGTAAAGTGCTGGCAAGGTGCCAAAAATCGGGGTACAGTGTCTGATTGGTTTGTGTTGAGGTAATGGGCTATTTTAGAACTATGTGTACAGAGTAAGTGATCTGATTGGCTTGTGGCAATTTCATGCACTATTTTGGGAATTGATGTAATGCACCATATGGGATAATTGAATGCTGTAACAGTTTAGATTAATCTGGAATCATAAGAAATAGTACAAAAGCCTTGAGGTTGAATGCTTGAGAGGCAGCAGACTTGGAGAGAATTAAATACGCCAGCCAAAGGCGGTAAGCCAGTAGTGCTTTATTGTTTGTCGGCTCAAAGAAGCGGCAGACTGAAGTCTCCATCACCGAACTGTGATATTTTGCTGGACTAGCATAGAGTGTTATCTGTCTGTCAAGTGGAGCAGAAAGCTTGCTCAAGAGATCTTCAAGAGAGGAGTTTATGGTCAACGTAGAAGACCAGTTGGAGAACACTAGCATAGTAGCTAGAATAGTGAAAAGATAGTCATCAGGACTTTAGACTGAGATTGTGGTAAACCAGGGGTTTACGTTTACCTTGGATAGACAGGATCGCGGACATTGCCGGATCTTGGATCAAGAACTGAGACCATCAACGGAATCTCATCAGGAAGTCAGCCAATCAAGATCTCCAGGCTTTGCTAAGTAACCATAGCATAAAGAAAGCTTTATTGTAATAATTTTGATAATTGTTGTAATATTGTATAAGAAATTGATAGCCATACTGCATTAATTAATAAATAATCATGTGTTCTATGTAATAAACAGTGTGTTTGAGTGTTTGGTGTTGCGTGAACCCGAAGCAGGTGATTTTGGCCTGGGTCATTTTAGTGACCATAACAGAATATTTTGCAGGGGTCAGATACCTCCAAAACACCAACATGCCCTAGCTAGGTTTGTGGTCTATGACCACCACGTGCCACTAGTTTGTATTCTATTCTTGGTAGCAGAATAGTTGCATTACTTTGGCTTTGACGGAAATATAGCTTTTGTTTACATGATTGAAAATATGACGCAAATAAGGAGGTGCAAAATGTTCCAAGATTTGCAGGTTAAAATTAAACAATTTGAGTTCCGTCACGTTCTGTTTAAGTTTGTCACGTTAATGCATCATATTTAGCACATCATCGGTAATCCATGGAGAAAACATTTTACGAATTCCCTACTTTTTGAAAGGGGCATGCCTGTCAATTATATCAAAAAATAAGTTTACAAATAGTTCAGCTGAGATGTTAATATTACCTGTATTAAATGTACTATCCCAGTTTTTTTATTTTTTAGATTAATCATTTTGGAAGTCAGTTTCATCGAATTTCTTGTAAGTACGAGATGTTCGGAAGCTATGGTTATCTGTATGCGTTTTATCATTACTCATTTCATTTGTTGGTTCATTACATATCCTTTGTTGTTGTTTTTTTACCCCATATTGGATATGATATTGAATAATCACTTATACCAACATGAATTACTCCAGAATCACATATCTTAGAAGGATTTATACAATTAATAACCTCAGTGAGTATTTTAATATTCTTATAACCTGGTTGGTTTCATAATTAGCTGTACACGTTTCACATTACTACAGATTTCATTGCGTCTGCTTGTGTAACACCTAGGAGTTCTTGTTAATTGACCACATTTAAATCACCCATATATGTGACCAGCTCCAACAAAACCCGGAAAAGTCGTCAGGCATGTCTTTGAGTTATGTGCCTTTACAGATGACATTCCCATAAACAAATTCAAATTTTTGAATTCTTAATTTCATGGTATTTGACCTTGGGACTGAGTGGACTTTTAAATCCTTGAAAGTACTTATTATTTATAAGAGTTGTGAATACTCTCAATCATCTGGGAATCATAAACGAGAGATAAGATTAACTCTAGTCAACAACAAACATACCTTGGAGCAACCAACGTTGCGGCCAGAAGCACTGATCTTCAGCTGGGTTGTGATGGGACAGAACCATCAGAACTCTACCTCGCCAAATGACGTCACAAGGTGACGTCATCGGGAGTCAATGTCTTTAACATCACAACCCAGCTGAAGGTCAGTGGTTCTGGCCGCAACGTTGGTTGCTCCAAGGTATGTTTATCTGGTTGACTAGAGTTAATCTTATCTCTCGTTTATTAACCCTAACACCTAAAAATCTTACAAAATCTTACAAGGAAAACCACTGCGCATGCATGCATTCCAAGTGATGGCATTGCGCAATCACCCTAAGTCATTTATGGGCACCAAGTCGCTGGCCGGGCAAGCGACTCCCCCGTGGCATGAGGTCGGTGATCGTATGCGTGGCACCCGAGGGGTCCCGGGGTCAATTCCTGGGGGTGCCAAGTGAAATCTTTCTTCATCTTCTCTCCTTTTTCGTCCCTTCTCTGTCTTCCGATAGCAAAAAAGCATGTTCCTTGTTAGGGTTAATAAGAGGTTTATTTAATCATAATTGACAGTTGAACTATGATAATCCCTATTCAATCCTGTGTAAAGCAGGAAACTAATTAGCCCATTACTTAAAATAGCAATTTGGGAAAAATATTAAGGTATCATTTGCAAAATTATCCATATCTTGAAAAGTATTGATGCTATGTATATAATTTTAGTATCATTTTGAAGCTTATTGTCCTGTGCTGACATTTGTATTCAAATCATAAAATGTCAAATATGCGACTTGTTTCTTGTTTTGTCAGAACGGGTCACATATATAATCTTACCCTTCTGACTTAACTACTTGAAGTAGGTGATTAAGAAGATTTAATAGAACAATAGATGTCCCAGGCAGTCTATACCATATAACCATTAACTATTATGGGTTTCCTTTTAAACTGCTTTAGTTCAATAATAAGCAGTTTAAGTTGATTTAAAACTAGATCATCTCTTACTTTGTGAATACAGATTTTGTTAAAATAAAAAGCTACACCACCACGTCTATTAACATAATTTCCATTTAGTAGTCTATCATTTCTATACAAAATTTATTATCAATATTTGTAAGACCCTGCTTGAATTTTGATGCATTTCAACATATAAATTCTCTTTCACTAATTTGTTACAACTGTCATTATTTACAACAGAATAGTTTCAAATTAACATTACATTAAGGAAATGGATATTTAAGTTTGCACAGTATTTTTGTGGGAGATGAGAGTACACCAGACATATCGAATTGCATTCTGAATACGAGGAATGTCCTTCTGATATCAAATAATTTTGAGTTTTTGAAATTCGCCACATATTATGAAAAGTAAGTAAACTTTATAATTTTTTCCCCAAAGACCTAATTTGTTGGGGGGGGGGATCAATATCTTTAAGACGAAAGATCAAAGTTTTCAATTTTTAATCCTCGGCTTTTCATCCCAGCTACATACACTTTAAGTTCACATCACTAGATTTATAAAGTTTACTTCGAGGAATGTTAAATATCAAAAATATCAATTTTAAATCATTTGCCATAAAATATGCATTATAACGCGAATTAAAAAAAATTGATATCGGGACATTCTTCATATTCAGAATGCAATTCCATATGTCCGATGTGCTCTCATGTCTCACAAAAATACTGTCCAAACGTTGCTGCCAGAGCCCATAAAGGTCCATTTAGTGATTTGCTCATCCGGAGGATCGTAAAAATCATTAAAATTCACATTTTCGTACCTTTGTTAGTGTCATGTGCTAACATAGCCTGCTAGTGGTTAACCCGAAAGCCGTGTATTAAGACAAAATAAAACATTTTACATAAATCTGTAATTTCTCTACTTAAGTAAACAAATTGGCTACGGCACTTTACTACTGGTGATAAAATCATTCTTTTGTACCTTACATTTCCAAGAATAATTTAGGTATAAACACATGTGGCTGTTTTGAACATAAAATGTGACATAATTACATAATGTAGTCATCCCCTAAAATCAGATTAGGATTAGATGTAGTGTTTCAGGGATAGAGGGCGAACTATAGTCTGCAATTATAATCAAAATTTTGTCCATATGTAATATCATACTCAACACTACATATTACAGGTGATCTATTCCCTGAGAAGGTAGTCCAAAGTTTACTGTGACTTTTGGCGCAGTTGATACCTAATATTGGGATTGATTGGTTTGTGTATCATGGTTGCATAGTTAGTTGGTGGAAACTGACCATCAACAAGGTCAAATTCAAATTTCCTTAGTAGTACTGACCAGATGGTCTTCATTTGAAGCTGAGCAAAGTGTTCGCCAATACAGCGGTGGCGCCCAGCACCAAATGGAATGAAGTTGAAATTATCACTCTTGAGAGTACTTTCATCTAGAAACCTGCAAATGAAGGCAAACATAAAATTAAACCTTGTCGAGATTACTAGACCTATATTATATTTTATCACTAATGCCAACCATTTTAAATTGATGTACCTTATTTTATTACTTACATCTATACCCCTAGGCTTCGCAGAATTTTAAAATATCCACTTGCCGACAATTCCAATTAATAGTAATCCACTTGCTTAACTTGTTATTTTACTTGCCCTCTTTGCAAACAGTTATTCATCTTCAACTTATGAAGTTACAATATAGGAGTCAGCTTTTAAGACTTAGCATGCAGTGCACTCTATTTCTTTTTGCGTGCGCCTTATAGATAGATTTATTATTATCTTTTCACTCATTATATGATACAAGAATAATACATAAGAATAATACATTATAAAGATATAAGGAATAATACATATATAATAAACTATGGAAATGCATAATACAACGATGAGTGAAGGAATTACAATTGAGGCCCAAAGGCCTCTAGCTCTGTAACCCCTTGATACAGGTATATGGCATTTATTTGACATGGCAGCAGGTTGGTAGACAACAAAATTGCCGAGTCCAACCAACCAGCTGTCACCATCAATGACATATCCTATGTTAACATAGAAGAAAAAAAAATAACAGGGTGCCAAATACATGCAAATGGAAAATGCAATGAAATGCATGATAGAACAAGTGAAACAAAGGCATTTACTCTAATTTGGAATATCGTTATGGTAAATGTAAACAGTACTTTCAGCAAAATAAACTGCAAAGGCACAATAAAGTACTCAAGCGCATGTGAACTGGAAATACACAATCTCGTTGCACTGACAAAACTCTGGCTAATTATACTGAAAAGAAAATTATAACTTAAATACATGATAGATTCATGTACCATGAACATGTCTTAAATCATGTTTAAATTAAATATAATAGTTGATCAAACAAAATAATAAAAACAAAAGTACTCAAACGCAGTAAACCGGTTCATGTAGGAATGAACATGATAAAAGGGGCCCGCAAAAATAAATACCCCGCACTGCATGCTATTACATATTGTCTGGATTGGAGGTGTAAGAAAAAAT
Source organism: Amphiura filiformis (assembly GCF_039555335.1). NCBI lineage: Eukaryota > Metazoa > Echinodermata > Ophiuroidea > Amphilepidida > Amphiuridae > Amphiura > Amphiura filiformis. The sequence goes on along the minus strand of NC_092639.1, from coordinate 63,519,548 downwards.
CTTGGAGTACCCACCTCTCTTTCTCCAAAATGTACCCCAAAATGTGAAGTGCTGATGACAAAAGGTATTTCCTTCCCAGTGGCGTAACTGGGGGGGCAGGGGGGGGCGGGCAGGGGGCAACGTTCCCCGGGCGCCACCATTAGGGGGCGCTAAATTGACCAATTCAGCATCGATTCTGTGTCCCTCCAAGCGATGAAAGTCAAAATTGTCAGCACAAAATCAATTGAAAGAACATCTTAAGACCGATATTCAACTTCTAGTAACCAAAATTAATTAGTGGTAGGCTTTATTTGTCCAATATTTCTTGCGCGATGCCCACGATTGATTCAAGAATGGGTTGGGGGCATTATGTAACCTTAGCCCTGGGCGCCACAACCCCTAGCTACGCCACTGCCTACGATATCACTGTGTAAGATATTCTCGGGGGGGTAGGGCGCCAATTTTGTATTACGCCACTGTTTTAATTAACTTATGTATAGTGCTATAAAACAACTATTGTCTTAAATTTGTGAAATGGAATATAATCAATCGGTGGAAGATGTATTGTTCCATTAAGGAATTGAACAACCCATCTTTCACCTCGTGGTTTTACTTCGACCAGCACACTCATCACAGACAGTTCGGCAGAGTTTCCTTTTCTGGAAACATTCTGGAAGGCGGGCATTTTAAAGAACTTATTTTATTTCGTTACCCCTAAACAGATTAGCGACAAATATTGCAAACATAGCTATATATAAGCATAATTCTATATTTTATTCTATAATTCTATATTAATTATCATGAAATTATTAAGCGATTTTATTGGGGGGGCAGTTTTGTTACATGGTTCAGTGTACAGGACTAAATTAATTAAAACACTAATATTACTTAAAAATTGCACGACAAGAAATTTATTTGCTCTGATAGAAAGTTGCATATTTATATTAACTATCTAGTCTTATTATGGTTGTTGGCACGATCGTATTTGTAATGTCGTGTCCGTATATTATTACGTAATATAGTAATATTTATTGGGAACATTTTGTCAAGCTCTCCATGAAAGATTATAAAATAAAATAAAATAAAATAAAAGCCAAAGAACACATCAACATTATCTAAATACAACCATATTTGCTGTCAGTAAAAGCTATCAACTTAAACACACTTCCTTACCCAAAACATTGTCTTTTCAAATAGGACTACTAAAATCCAGGGCAGTGCATTGTGGGAAAAACTTCCTTAATAGAATGTTTCCAAAAAATGAAACTCTGCTGAACTGATAGACATGCAGTTAATATTTGTATACTAATACACCTAGATGGATAGAGACGCTAGAGGTTAGGAGTCTTGTCTTAAAGGCACAAAACGCTAGTACCACCGCCGCGGTTTGAACTCGCAACCCTATGATTACGAGCCACTGTTCCCGGTAATTACACCCCACAAACACAATCTTACCTATCTGGATTGAAAGCATTTGGGTCTGGTGACCAGTTCTCATCAAGGCACTGGTTAACAATTGGTGACACACATACTGTGTGTCCTGGTGGAATGGTGTAGCCTCTGTAGCTCTAAAAACAAAGATGAAGGTAACTGATAATGTACAGGTCAATATTTTTAGCATGCTTTATGAGAATAATCACTATGTTGTCATACATGAGAATAACAATAAAGCAACTAACTACGTGTAGAGGTAGCAATATTATAAGCAAGCTCTTGACACTATTAGATGCCTATAATACATGTAGATTTTTAGAATGGAAAAGAGAAAGGATGAGTGTATAAGCCCAATCGGCATTGGAAGTTTGCAATGCATTGTACTACAGTTTTTGCAGTTTTGGGACACTTTGTCCTTTGACCTTTCAGAAAATTCAGAAATATTGGTTTTTTGTACGTACAAAATATAATCTAAAATGTTTTACAATATTTAAAACAAATATAAAAAATATTAGTATTTTATAAATTAATTATTTGGTATTTTTAATGATCAAAATTATGACAATAATAAGAAAATTAATAATAATTACGTCAATTTTCCCGATATGTCAGAGGTCAAAGTGTCCCAAAACTGCTCTCCAAAACCGGAAGTTAGAATAGCGATTGGGCTTTTGTCACACTTTTGTATCGACTAGATCAAACCATGCTGTCAATCAACCTACTGTCCCGTTACATGGACACTAAGTCGGGTGGGGTTTCATAGCCAAACATGCATATTGGTCCAAATCGAGATTGTTCATGTACATTTGTACTGCAATGCTGATGGTCAGAATTGTGTTGGGGTGTCATTTATCTCTGCTGATTGACAGACTGTCTCACTAAAGCACTTTTTGATTTTCAAAGTCGTTCCTTTTGTTTTTGGTGGAATGGGACATTACTGATAACAAGCTATGTGCTATCATACTGCTCTGAAAAATGGCAGAGGTGATTTGGTCCCCATGAGTGGCAATACAATATAGTGAGTCACTATTGGTGGCCTATATAAGGGCTGCTACAGACTATGAGTATTCGACGTATAATATCGATGTAACGTGTCTTCGTTATTTAATCTATTTCCAGTAGTACAAATTTCTAACGAATGCTTGATACTTAAAATCGATAACATGTAATGATTTTACGTCATCAAACATTCGTTGGAAGTTTTAGAATGGTAATAGATTAAATAACAAAGACGTGTTACATAGAATATTCTACATCCACTAAAAAGTCCGCAGCGGCACTAAATTGTTTGGTTTGAATAAGCCCTTTGGCAATTCCAGATCATGGTGCATCATGGGTAATATTTGCCGATAAAATTGGAGATAAACACGATGAGGCTACTGTACATTTTCAATGGGGTGAACTTTAAAGTTTGCATATAAACGTTTTGTACTGGAATTTCGCTGACACTCCTTCACAATATCTTTGAATTTCACAGGAAATATTAACATAGGAATGAATAAAAAATGTTTTACAAAATTATCTTTTTGAAGGTAGTGCAAAGTTCGCCACCATTGCAAACGTACTGCAGGCTCCTCGTCTTCATCTCCAATTTTATCGGCAAATAATACCCATGATGCATCATGATTCTGGAATTGCGAAAGGGCTTATACGCACACTTACCAGTGGTACTTTAGCCAATCTTAACATAGTCGGAATAGGAGCACGGAGACGTAAGGCTTCCTTCACACAACGGTCTAAATAGGTCATCTGCATGGTCTGTAATAAACAGGAGATATTTGTACTTAATGTCATTTATGTAGGATCAGGTAAAATATTCCGGACGCACTATTAGATATTATCGGGGGGTAAGGGTCAAGCATATTCTTTTTCGCTGCCTTTGCCGGCATTTTTTCCCCGCCGAAGTGGGGAAGTTGTCGTTTTGCAATTTTCATGTATACCTTATACAGAGTTCGGTAGGGAAATCATTTTAACGCATCAGTGAAGCAATTTTGTTTTTCTCTCACTCTTCAAAAAACTCCATAGCCCTAGTCTTTAATCAACATGAAATATTTGTACTTGATGTCATTTATGTAAGGCTCAGTCAAATCTTTACTACAGTCTGTCTCTTGTCTGTAATGAACATGCAAAGCACAACGGAAATGTACAAAATATTGAAGCCAAATATCCTGATCCCTACACTTGCATTATATTGTATACTGCGCCAAAAAGTATCCTTACACTTGGAAGAAAAATCTCAAAACTAAATTTCAAAAAATTTCAAAACTAAACTAAATTTGGGTAAATTTATTTGAATCCAATGTGACCACAAGAAGTAAAGTTACAAGCAATTGAATAGACGAACGTCCCGTTTTAAAAGTGACAAACTGGTCTATACAAGGCGCAAAAAGATTCCAACAAAGACAAAGAGACAACACAGTTTCTTCAATGAAGCTTTTTTAAAGCAGTTTTTATTTCAGTTTTTACTTCTCTGTACTTTTCATAACTTTCATTTTATTTCTCAGTTCTTTTGTTTCAGTTTTCTTTTGTTCCTTTTGTTTTAAATTAAAGGCACGCATAAATTAGCCATTCACCACTCTCAAACCAGATGTTTAGTCCGTGGAGTTTTGAATAGGCCAGTTTGTCACCTTTAAAACTGGACCTACGTCTAATCAAATGCTTGTAACTTTGCTTCTTGAAGTCACATTGGATTCAACGGGGTGTCATAATGTGACGGATTTGATAGTGCATCTATTAAATAAACAAATTTATTCCAATATGGTTCTGTTTTGAAATTGTGATTATTTTTCCAAGTGTAAAGATACTTTTTTGGGCGCAGTATTTAATTATTATTACTTTTTCAGAGTCTTGGTATTAGCAGCGACTTATCCTGCGACGCCATCACGGTATCTTCATTCAAATGAATATGACCATGTGACCGGAGGATTGTAAGAAGACGCCGTGATTGTGTCGCAAGCTGCGTCACTGCAAAGACTCTGAAAAAGGTAACTTTTAAAGCAAATTATTAGACTGTTACCTCATCATAATCTGGAATGTACTCTGGGTCTGCCCCACAGATGCGCTGTTGCTCTTCATAACAGCTTTCCTGAAACATAAACACAACACAGTGCTTAAAAATAAAATACACCAAAATGTTGCAAATTTTTCATCTGAACATGAAGATTTGTCGAAGAAAATGAGTAAGAATTCTGAACATAAGGCTGTATAATGTGACCCAATCAAAGTACTCATTATCCGGATCCATGTTTTACATCCAAAACTCTGTAACCTATTTGTCATTCCAAAACAATGCTTCACTAAATTTTCCCACTTGGGACCCCTGGATCTTGGGCCCAACTGGCCATGTGGTAAATTCAGCCCTGGTGAAATGTGAACCTTAAAACATATCAATCACACACAAAATATCCAAGTCACTCCATTCATTTAGGGATTCAATCATGTTTTACCGTTGTTCATCACCGTTTAACAACGATGCGGCCGCGTCGTCTGCGTGGTTTACCGAGCGAAGTAAACCACGCAGACGCGCCGGACGCGAGTTGTTAAACGGTGTTCATACATACTCACGATATAACGACGTTTCTGATTGGATTTGCGCCCTTTTTTGCTGGTCATAAATACCGTTTATGACCAGTACGCAGGGCATAAACAAGCTGCGTCACGCAGCGTTGGAACCCAATTAACGCGATTCACGATTTGCTAGTGTTGCATACACGCGTATGTCACCGCGCCCATCACACGCGCAGCGCAAGAGATGAACGCGTTGACTTCCGGCCGTTGACCTCACGCGCTGCTTCCTGCAAGTAGGCCTACTCATTTCCTCCCAATTTTTGAAGGAAAACGGTATGAAAATGTTATTTAAACTTGTAAACTTTATTTGTTTTGGATTGCTAACAATGTTCAGAATGTTGGGTATGTATGAACGGGGTTCATTCATAGGATTTCGGGCATAATCGTTGATTTATGCCCTCGGCTCACGCCTCGGGCATAAACAGCGATCATGCCCTCAATCCTATGAATGAACCCCTAAATGAACAACGGTGAAACATGATTGAATCCCTTTCAACAACGAAAAGAAGCTAAAGATCGTATTATTTCATGAGGAATGTCAGTTAATCATTGCCACTCAGCCTTACAAAAACTTCGATAATTTTTCTGTTAATATCAGCAATAAAACTGGGATAAAACTACAGAATAAAACTGCAATGTTTAGCCGCTGAAAAATACTGAATTTAATTTGTAAAGCTTGCATACGCACACAGGTTCCAAACATGACGAATTTACCCGCTCTCGCGTAACGCGTAGTCTCGCTCGCGTTCGCGTATACGCTATAGTAAAAGTGTGGATTCATCACGGATTAACAACGGTTGGTTCCTGTACAAAGGTATAGGAGGAGTTGTTGAAAATACTATGATCCATAATAGACGCTATTTCACAATTTGGCTTAAAAAAGGTATAGTAACTAGAAAAATAATAAAAAACAGCGTTTACAAAATCAGACTTGATTCTGACCTCTTCATACCGTTGAACCAATAACATACAGTAAGCCAAAAAATTAAGGTACCACTTGTGTTCACCCCTGTATATACTACATAAAGACAAATGTGTCAAAATTAAAACAAGCAGCCGATGCCTGTACTCTTTAGCTCTGATTTAAGACCTTATTTGTTGAAATTGGTTGAGAATTAAAGAAACGGTAGTCCAAAACCTGATGAAGATACGAAATAAAAGTTGCACATTTGTGTTCTAATCAATGAAAGCACGACGCTAGTTTTTCGTGCTAATCAATGAAAGTACAGCGCTAGTTATCTTGTTTGCGAACAATCTTTATTTCTTAAACAATTTCAACGAATGAGGTCTTAAATATTACATATCTGCCTTTGTTTAGGATATACAGGGGGTGAACCTAACTGGTACCTTAATTTTTTGGCTTGCTGTATTCTCACCTGTACTTGTTTATTTTGTGCTAGAAAGAATCCTAACCAGGAACTGGTAGTAGTTGTTGTACTCTGTCCTGCCATCAGTAGTGCTATACACAAACCGGCTATCTCCTCATCAGTAAGGTGCTTGCCATTTCTATGAGAAATGCAAAATTAACATAGAACTTCCGAAGCAAACATTTGGATGTTTCTTTCTTATCCTGCCATGATGGAATAGCACAATTGCCAGTTAATAGGGCACTTCGTGATCAACAGCCTCATCCCCCCACTTACTCACAACCTAATTGTATCATTAGGGGGATGGTCAATTAAATATCCCGCGTGAACGTAACGATTCTATGTGCATTATCAATACCACGCTGGTAAAAGTGAGATGGTAAATCGTCCCATTGAATCACACAGATTTGACGATTTACCATGGTCTCATACTGAATATTAACCGTAACACACAACCCTGCTTTTTGCTATCGGAAGTTAAAGAAGAAACGAAAAAGGAGAGAAGATTAAGAAAAAAGTCACTTGGCACCACCGGGATTCGAAACTTGGACCCCCTGCATGTCAAGCACACGATCACGGACCGGTAGCTACACGGATTACGCTGCCCCAGGCAGCGATTCCGTGAGGATATAACAGTTAGGGAGATTGCGTCATCGCAGACCCTGGGATTCACGCATGCGCAGTGGTTTTCATCGTGGTATTTTGTGGTATCTATGGGTGTAAGGGTTAACATATGGAGTTTCTTTAATTTAGACATTGTAAATCGTTGACAAAATTCATAATTTGGGCATATTCGATGTCTACCTTTATTTGTAAAGAGTTTTATTTGAAAGGTTGTGAAAAACTACATCTAATTTTACTATTTTACGTTATTTAAGGGGGTACTACACCCCCTGCCCAATTTTGTGCCTATGTTTGCATTTTTCTCAAAAATTATAGCGCATTGGTGACAAGTAAGATATGTACATGTATATTATAGGGGCAAGGACTACAACTACTGCACTGGAAAATTTATTTCAGCACAGACAACAGTTGTGGAGTTACAGTCAAACTGAGGGAAAACCAATATTTGATCAATAAATCAATAACTACTTGCCCTGAGTTGCTGAATTTTCAGTGCAGTAGTTGTAGTCGTTGCCCCTATAATATACATATCTTACTTACCACCAATGCACCATAATTTTTGAGAAAAGTGCAAAAATAGGCACAAAATTGACCAGGGGTGTAGTACCCCCTTAAGCTCTAACATTAGTTACATTTCTAGTTATGATGGTGGCATCTCAAGCGACACTCCTAATTCTTTTCAGTCCAAGGACAAAGGATCGATCCGTCACATACAGACCACATGATATTGAGCCATGCTTTATAAAAGGCAAGGCAGAGCATAATCTCACGCTTTCTACAACTACACTAGAGCATCACATCCAAATGATGTTGCCATGTCAGAATCATCGGATCCTCTCTGGTTATGCACCCGGGTTCTGCACTAGGGCATTGCAGATCCAATATGTTCATTTCCGTCATGGGCTGGTTGGGTCTTTATTTTTCATGCAGAAAGTTATTCAAACGATCACCAGAATTCAATATTATTATTAAGTACATGGCTCATGTTTTTGCCCCACTGACAGACAACGCACGGTTCAGCATAGATCCGGGTTCAGCATATTTTGAAAGTGTTGCAAGATACTTCAAGCTAAGGGAAGTTGGACAGCCCTACACAATAGTGATATTTCAGTGACCTGGCTGTTGCTAAGAAGGTATTTGCTCTACTGTGGGAGAAGTCACAGATATTTAAGGATACAATCATAGGCGTAGATCCGGGGGAGGGGGGGTGGATGTTGGATAAATCCCCCCAACATTTTGCTAGAGGAGTGGTCCATACAATCATCCCCCCAATGTTGACGCCTGTATGCATGTATGTGGGTTTCTGACCAAATTAACCGCGAATTTGGCCACTCAAAAGTGGCAATTTTTTCACAATTTATTTCAATTTGGCACCATGTTTCATCAATTTACCTTCAATATGGCAAAAATTTTCGAGGCGCTACGCGTGCATTTGTACCATTAACTTAATCTGTCGCCAAAAGGTGCTGGATTCACTATACTTCAAGAAATATTCTCCAACCCCACCACCCCCCTTCCATGTCAATAAGAAATCTACGCCATTGGATACAATTGTCATGATGGGTGGTTTTCATGCCAAAATGGTTCTTTCATTAATTCCCAGCCAATAAGTTAGGTCTGAATCAATTTAAAAGTACTTCAATTTTTAGTGGACATGCCTACTACTAGCAGATATGACAACACTCGACATCACACAAGGACTTGCGGCCATCAAGCATCAGTCAAAGTGATGAGGACACATCTAAGGTTGTTAAAGCAATTTCCAACTTCATTGGGTCTTTCCAGGTTGATTGCAACAGTGTCATCTGTCCTGTACTGCTTGTTCTCGGGGGCTCCAGTGCCAATCGACATCAACATGATCAAAGAGGATCTGCCACAAGCAGAAATCAAAGGAAGAGAAGCGCCTTTCCAGGAAAATATTTCCTATTTTGAAACCTATTCTCCTACACATCATAAATCCAAAATAAAATCAACACCTTCTCTTCGGTTTATACGTTATCACACTTTGTATTTGTATCTAAATGCACACTAAACACTTTATATATACCCCATCCTAAGCACCACCAGGTAAAAGTACATACTTATACTTAGTATCAATCAAAACTTGCAGCATATCATCCTCTTCTTCTTCTTCTTGAGACTCTCTTCTTTGTTTTATGGCCTACAGAAAAGAAAAAGTAGTCCACCCACTTCATTTAATGCAAAAAAATGAGTTACTTTTGGTCTATGCACATCATTTTTGGGTCACGTTTGTCTTAGTATATTGTGCTGGGGGAAATTAGTCCCTCCCAGTCAGTACACCATTGACAATTAAAATAACAGAACAATGGATTCCCGAATAGACGAATCCAACGAGCCAAGTCATGGTCAGGATTTGGTCGGCCATTACTGGGTCCCCGCAGCACCAAACTGTTTCTTTTGTGTTATAAACTGTCATCATTCTTTTGTCTACGTGTAACACGGGTGATAGAATGCAGTTTAAAATACCCTCCAAGGCGCATCATTTCACATTTTAGGTGAGATGGAGCCGACGGGGACCCAGCTATGGCTGCCATTGAGGTGTAGGAATGCGTGAAATTGGATTCGTCTATGACTTTTATATAAATATAAATAATTACATATTCTTCACCCTAACTCTGCAAGGTTAGTTTGGGCAGGTGAATCTCAGTGCCCCTATACTTGATCCAGTGGATGCAACCTGAGTGTTCTTTCATTCATTTCTACAAACAAGGTTCTTGTTGTGCTTTGCAATGTACCAAGCATTGAATAAAATTCAATTAATGTCTATAACACTCATTCAACATATATTGTAGCAAAACAAGCTTACCTTGTAAAATATTTTCTTTAATTCACGATGAGCTCGGTCTCGCGTAAGGAAACTGGGGAAAGGGACCCAAGGTGGGAAGAGCCATCCCAGAGTGTTGAATCCACTCTCTAGGTCGGCATAGAGCTGTGCCACTCTTTCATTCAACATTGAACGAATCTCTTTACCTAGATGAAACATCATTTAAAAAGAAGTAGTCTTTCTCGTAAACTGAAATGTTAAATATTGCATCTACATTTCTCAGATACTTAACATTTTTAAATTTCAACTTGTGAATCAGCAAAGGCAGAATACCCATATAAACAAATATCATTCACATTTTAAGCCATATAACAACAAAAACAAAACAAAACAAAACAAAAACCCACACAAAATTATTAAAACGATAGTAACAAAATTATAAAAGCATAAAAAAGCAAGACGTTGAATAAAAAACCATAATAATAGTAATAACATTCCTTATAGCAGTATGTATACCTTACTTCCAGTTACACATTTGCCAATTCACACTCGTACTACAAACACCCTACACAAACTAAATACACCGCAACACCATCACACCCCTACATACCACACACCCCCATAACCACACTCCACACACCCTTGCAACCACATCCTAACTACAGTCTAGCGCACGCCTTATCCAATATCAACAAACAGGCATACACAACCACTAGACGAAGTTTTGGATGAGAAAACGGACATTTTGGTGAGAAACGGCCAACATGGATAGAATTTAATTTTCTCATTCTTTTGGATGAGAAAATAATAATGTTTATTTTGAGCTCAGTGGGGATTAGCAATTCTCACCAGTTTTAATAAGACAATAATGATTGACACACACACCAGGAAGTTTCTCATCCAAAAGAATGAGAATATCATCAAAATGTCATCAAAATGTCCGTTTTCTCATCCAAAACTTCCTCTAATGAACTCCATACCCTTTTTTCCAAAACAATTGACTGGAAAACACAGACACACAGTTTATTTACAATTTAAAACAAATTATCAGCTCGAATAATGTACAAGAATATAAATGAAAAGAAGGTACATAGCGAGTGGTCTTTCTATACATTTGAATGCGAAGGTGGAACAACATGAAACTGCTCAATTCAACGTTGTGATTATTGTAAACGTTTCCGTCGTTTAATATTTGTTCCGTCGTCAAATGCTTTCAAAATATTGTTTTTGATAACATATTACAAATTCGGAATTGCAAAATGTGTAATAATGTTGCAATTCAATTAATAGTTAAATTTGATGATATTTATCTACAGAGTTCCTATCCCTTTCTGTATAGTGGTCATTGCATGAGGATTTGGTCACGCTTGCTGGTCTTGGTATGTCGTGCCCATGGGTCACGTGCGCATTTATAAAAGCGCATTTATAGATATAACCGAAGTACACTGGTAACTAAACGTTGCATAGTGTTACTGTTTTTCATTTAAATAAAAACGAATGCACTTAACAAATGTTCAGGGTACTATACAAAGTGCCATCGGTACCTCATCGGGCACCGATAGCACTATAGGACCAAAAAAGATGTTGTGCCTTACCTTTCTAGCAGTTTTGTTGTGCATTTCATTGTTTTTTGCTCCATAATGATGAATGTCAGATTAGTGCAAACCATCCCTTTGTATTATACAGACTGTTCAGGGCATCAAAGTGTTTGCAGTGTAAAGCTATTTTTACCAATATCACCGTCTGTGATTGGCACCTCGCATAATTGGGTCAAGATTATACAGGGACGGTTTTATCTTGTATTTGTCACTATGGAAAACCACAATAACATAAAAGTTACCTTACAAGTGGTAGATTAAAATCTTTACTTACCATGTAAACAGCTGCTAGTAGTCAGGACAAGCAGCTGAGACACGGCAACACACAGATCTGCAGGAAAATGAGGAAAAGCACATTTAAATCAACCCCTCTCAGCAACTATTGCCAGAACATAGAGTTGTTTGAATGGGAAGTGCAAACACATGCAAGAGAGAGTGCAGAATGATTGACTGCAATGCTGTTGAAAGCTACACAAATGGTGACAGGAGGAAGCTGCAGCTAGTATGGCCTCCCCCAAATATATCCAACTTGTAGTCCTCTATTTATTAGTAATGCAAAAGGATTTCTAATTCACTGTTATTTGTGTAAATTGATAACAATCACATCAACATGTTGCATGAAATTTTTGGAGAATCAAACTGGAATTTTCCAAAGGTATTTTAAGGTCTTTGCAAAAAATAAATTGATTCTCACCTTTTGAAACTCCTATATACCGGTTTATAGTCGACCAATAGAATGATCTTCCCATGCACTTATATTTTATAGAGTGTTTTCATGTCAGTTTCTCTTTCATCAAAAGACATACTCTTATTCAAGATCATGTATAGTTCTTACCTGTCTCCCCCTTATCTCCCCATCTCTTGAAGTACTCCTGAGCTTCTTTTGTGATAAGAGGAACATGTTTCCTAAATTGACGGCTGGTTACTCCTGTCTTCAAAATCTTCTTCTGTTCTAAAACAACTAGATATCAACAAAACAAATTCAAATTTCATCAGTCCATCAAAATGGTTATGGATGCATTGGTTCTCAATAGGCAGCCCACATGCCAAACCCGGCCCTCTGACTAATTGTGGTTGGCTCTTGTTGCGCAGCTCTAAAAGATACAGTAAACCGAGCAAAACAAGGTCTATTCGGGCATCTAACACAGATTTTTGACTAGAGTTTGGCCCTCCAACATGTCCAAGGCTCGCGAACAAATATAATTGAGAACCGTTCCATTACATTCATTATACATTTAGTTTATAAAATGTGAACTTTTAGAATAGAATCAGATCTATAGGCAATGTATTTTGCTTCACAATCACCCAGAGTACTATAATGTCTTTATCTAAGGTATTTGGTTATTAGGTTGCAACACAATTAGAGATGATTTTCTGTTGATTATTTATTCAAACATTTGTAAAATTCAATGACTTTACAATGAAAACCAACTGCATTTGTTACACGCATCAATTCATTTTGCCAATTCTGTTTATTGATATTATAGTGAATTTAATCTAATACTGGAACTTACTTAATTTTGTATCAGACAATCAGACAATAACATGGCAAGTTGTAAAATCAAGCGAGTTCTGCCAGTATTCCATTAAATTCTACAAATTTCTGTTTAATGATACTATATATTAATGCATTATTTCAAAATCCATGCATACAAGAATATGGGATCTTTCTGGAGACGACCATATTTTGGACGGATTCTTTGGAGGCAATTACTTGCTTCAAAGGGTTTATTAAAATTTCTCCTTACACCCCTTTGCGCAAAGGAGAATATCTATAGACTTACAGGATTTGGTACATCAAACACCACTCCTTTACCAAACACAGGCACTGTTATATTGGCATACACTTCTTCTGCATTGAGTTGGTCATTTTACTGTTAAGTAGTAGAGCACTTGCGTCAGGACCAATGAGATAGGTGAAGGTTTGTCCTACCATGGTGAAGCTGAACACATCTCCATACTGAGCATGACAAATAAAACAAATGAGAAAAAATAAAGCAAATTTTAATCAGAATCAAGGTTGGTGGCTAAATTTTGCTACAGCACTGAAAATCAAAAGAACTACTTCCATAAAAAATACAGCACTAAATACAGCGGCGCAATCAAATTCAAATTATAATATTTTTTTCAATTTGAGGGAAAATTGTCACAAAATTCTAAGACTTGGCACAAGTGTAAGCAATAAAAATCTTTAGTATAGGCTAAAATTTAATTTTGATAATCGGTTATGAAAAAGATTAGAAAATGAAATTTCCAAAAATTAAAAGGCGCACCGGTCCGCTATCTCTAAGGACTGCTAAGGTTCGACATCACGGGGGGGGTGTCTGAGGAAGTTGGAAATTTGAAAAAATTACAAAATGAAGGTCCAATTGAATTGAAGCCATCATCATGATCATGATCGTCGTCGTCGTCGTCATCATCATCGTCGTCTTTATCTTTATCTTTATCTTTATCTTTATCTTTATCTTTATCTTTATCTTTATCTTTATCATCACTTTTGTCCCCTCTTTTGTGGCTCTGTTTTCATCACCTTTTGGAGGCACCTTTTCATTTATGGACCCCATTGGAAATATTGGAAATAAGTTGGCATACTTAGCCAACTTTATGGGTTATCCAGCACATTGACTTGGCTGGGCGTTTCTTGTGGCTTGATTGCTTATTTGTTATTTTCTGTACTGTTGTCAATTTTGCCAAATGAAAACTCTTCAGTTTCACGCTAATGCGATCAATAGACAACTTTCGTTCCACAAGTTCTGCCCGTATTATTAGCTCTTGATGCATTGAGCACTCTGCACGAAGATAGTCATCTTTCTCCAAGTAAATAAATAAATAAATAAATAAATAAATAAATAAATAAATAAATAAATAAATAAATAAATAAATAAATAAATAAATAAATAAATAAATAAATAAATAAATAAATAAATAAATAAATAAATAAATAAATAAATAAATAAATAAATAAATAATACATTAAGGTGGTACTACACCCCCTGATAAATTGTGTGACGAATTTTCATTTTTCTCAAAGGACAAAGGAAACATATTAATTTAACGATAAAACTTGTATTCATGTGCAGTGAAATTTTGTGCAAGTGCCACCCAGTATTCTAAACCATCCATTAATGATTGGAGCTAATTGGAATCATTGGCGGCGGAAGCATTAAGGAGAGGGGGGTCGGGGTAGCCATTCCCGGAGAACGGCTGCTGTATACAAGTAGACATAGGGTCGGGGAATAAGTTCTGGGTTTACTGAGACCTTTTGTTACGCATGAAAAACTTATATAAGACTATTTTAGCCCCAGATGAAGATGTGTATTGCTATTTGATGGACCAGTGTGTTCGAAGCGCAAAATTTTGCAATTTTACCATATTTGGGCCCAAACCACTTGATACTTTTTGTGCTAAATACGAAGCTTTACAGGGCAATTATTGCTTCATTTTTCTTCTAAGGATTTTACGCAGTGGCGTACCGTGGCCGCCCCAACCCCGGGGGCTGAAGAAAATTTTGAACATTTTTTTATGCTTTATCAAATTTTTCCGCCCTTTTTTATTTACTAATTCTTTTTGCTGCCCCTTTCGTTTTTGCCGCCCCTGTTTTTGCCCCCCTTCTCCTTCCGCCGCCCCTTCATTTTGGCCGCCCCATACTTTTACCCCGGGGGGCTGGCGCCCCCAAAGCCCCCCCCAAAAAAAAAAAATACGCGCATGTTACGGGATGTCCCACATGGAAAAAATAGGGGGGAACCTGTACCCCCATTCTCCCGCCACCTATGATTGGAATATAAGATAATGGTCAAAATACAGTGGTAATAATCTGTACTACATAAAACATTGTTGCAAAATGTGAACGAAGAACAAAGATATTGCAGCTTTTTAGTGATTTAAAGAGCAGACCAGAAAGAACTGACACATAGCTCCAAAATTAAGTTATAAACAGTGGAGTATTGAACGATTAATCAAAATACGTCATGTACGCGATCAATAACCCTTATCTGCCATGTACGTTTGTTCTGGTTCTACTGGAACATTTGTGTGCGCAGCGCACGAAAATTTTACCCCCCACGTGCCAAATAGGTTTTAACCCCCCCTGTTCACACACCCAAAAATGTTAACCCCCATTCAGAACTCCAAACATTTTATGACCCCCTACATATTTTTCAGCCCCCACCAAGGTATTTCTGAACACTCCCTAAAGGATTAGTATTTAGCTATGTTTCATTTGGCAGAACAGGGTATTTTTTTTAAGTAGACCAGTACTGTACTTGGCAAAAGCTTGATAAAATATAAAGCAACCTGTACCACACAAAATATGCTACATATATAGAGTAAAACACTGATAAAAGTATGATTGGCAAAATAAATGTGTCCACTATTGAGTTAATCTGTAACTAATTGAAGACCTGAGCGCAAGAAGACCGTAAGTCTACTTGGCCCCTCAACATGTATACACTAAAGTTGCGTATAGTTTGGTAATGTTTTATACATGTTCAGGGGCCAAAACAAATCTTTCACAACCTTTCATGATGTTTTCACCCTGGAACATGTATTAAATATCATAAAACCCTGAGAAACTATACGTAACGTAAGTTTATACATGTTGAGGGGCCAAGCGGACTTACGGTCTTCTTGCGCTCAGGTCTTTAATTGCAACATAATTAAAGTCCCATTCAGTGATTCCAGCGAAAGTATAAATAATTAAAATTGTGTATAAATCCCTTAAAAGTGAATGACACGTCTTTAAAATTGATATTGGGTATTTCTGAAATGAAAAATTTGGGCAAAAAACAAGGAAATGACATTATTATTTATTTACTGTCAGAATATAAATTGCAGATTCGTGTAAAATGTCTTATTTTGTTTTTTATACACGGCTTTCGGCTGAGCTATTGTACTAGAAGGTTATGTTAGCACATCTATGACAATGACAATGGTACCAAAATATGAATTTTGATCATTTTTACGATCGTCCGGATGAGCAAATCACTGAATGGGCCTTTAACAGCTTAAGTTAAATACTATTAAATACTAAACTCAACCCAGAAAATATCGAAACGATTACAGATGATGAGATATATCGGGAACTGAAATATATAGCAAAAACTTATTTAATGTATATAAAGCGCAGCTGTCTCCTGCCCATTTTGATACCTCTTTTGTTGCTCTACGATATCATTTGGCCGAGTTATGGGCGCTTGAGTGGCTTCAAGTCGGATTTTGAAAGTTGCACTTAGCTCCTATTCAAGTCAAATGGGTTGTACTGTGACCAATAAATGACCATTGCTTTTGTCCGCCAAATTCAAATGAGTATGTGTGTCGCTAGTTGGATAAATTGATTGCGATGACCATCAATTGTACTCAATGGTCAACAATGGTAGGCATAAATCAATATGAGGTTGAAGCAGGGATCGATATAATGGGATAGGCATCGTAGTATTACGTAACACACCAGAAGATGTAGTTTAACTCTAGACAATAGGCGCCATATTGCAGGAGGGTTAGAGTTCATAGAGGAAACGTTAAAGGTTAGTAGATTAGGTCACCCAGGCACATCACTAATGTGTTTCACGAGTTGTAATACCGACAGGTAAAAACATTGATTTTGTAAAATTCTCCCGATTTTGTAAAATTACTAAATAAGGTTAGTACTTCAAACCATTCTTTGATGAATCTATGCAATATGACGGTAATTTTTGAAACATCTATGAATCAATCTTAAACATCTTCATGATACACCTGTCAATTATTTTTTTGTGCATGGTCAAAGCATGCTCTTACGCTATCCACAGACTATCCGGTGGAAACTTCAAAGCAACGATCATGCGTTAATATTTACAAAATGGCGAATGATGTAGTTTAAGTCGAACAATAGCGTGACGTAGTTTTTGGCGTTGTTCCTATATGCACTTTCACCCTCCTGTTGAAGTCAGATTACCTGACAGGCCTTCGGCGCATCCTGCTCAGGAAATGGCGAGACATTGACCAAGGAAAGATAAGACATCTTGTTCAGAGCATGCGACGACGAATCCAGGCAGTGACAGACAGTGATGGTGGGCACACCAAGTATTGAGATGTCAGCAGAAAGAGTTCATGAGATAAGTCAAAGATAAGTAAAGGGTAGCAAGTATTGAAGTTGGAAGTAGAAGGATTAAAATAAAGTAAAGTTCATGGTTAAGTGAACAGAGCACATTGGTGCCCTTTGTCTTGATTTTGTGTGGGTGTGTGGGGGTGTGGGGTGTGTGTGTACACGACGAACGCATTTGGCTTGAATAGGAGCTAAGTGCAACTTTCAAAATCCGACTTGAAGCCACTCAAGCATAACTCGACCAAATGATATCGTAGAGCAACAAAAGAGGTATCAAAATGGGCAGGAGAAAGCTGCGCTTTGTAGGTACAATATTGTATGTATAATACTTTTCGTGACGTCAAAAATTATTACACGTGTAATAAATATACGTGCCACGACGAGTTGAACATTTTAATATTATTAATATTAGTATTAATATTATTAACTTTAAAAAGGTGCCCATTGATTATATAATAATTCAAGTACAGTTGAATACAAGAAGACATTAAAAGATGTTAAGTAGTAGAGCACTCACTAAATTTACCACTCTTAGAAATTTGGCAACTCCGTATCAATTAAGCAACCAATGATTGTAGCAAAATACACATTTTCCCGGTTCATACTATTTATTGCACGTGTAATACTTTTTGACGTCACGAAAAGTATTGTACATACAATATTGTACGTACAATACGGAGTCTGAAGCGCGCTTTATATACATTAAATAAGTTTTTGCTACATATTTCAGTTCTCGATAATCTGACCATCTATAATCGTTTCGATACTTTCTGGGTTGAGTTTATTAAATCTGCACTGCGAACTAAACAGACAGTAAGTCAACATGTATGGTAGGATATAAAATTCCTTTGAAATAACTTTGCTTAATTTACTGGTCAAGAAAAACATTCTATTTTGACATATGGCTTACATTTACTGGTGCAGAACAAATAGTGATATAAAATTGGATCGATTGAGCCCATATTTATTGGTCGAGCTATGAGTTTTAAAATATTGGACGAGACGTAGTCTCAACTCTACAAATTGAAAATAAAAGTCCTGTTTGCCAGGTTACATGTTCAAGTTCATGAGTATGCTACAGGTCATATTTGTGCTATAACAAACTTCTTGATTTAAAAAGTGAAACATTTTCATAACATTTAGAAATTGTCATTTTTAAATTCAGACCCGTAATCTTTGCACTATTACATCAATACATTGTTTAAATTACTGTCTGTCCAATTAACTTAGATACCCAGTTTTTGTTATTTATTTGAAAAAATATCCACTTTCAAAGAAAGTCATGAAAGAAAAGTGTTAACATTCGCTGAGACCTAACGGGATTTTTGTGTTTCCAAAGCATTGAGTGAGAGTTTACCAGAAATTCTATTGAAATTTTAAGGTTTTTCTCAACTCTTTAAAAATAATCCGGTTGAAGTTGGGTACCATTATTTTGGAAGGTCTCATTATACAGATTTGTAGGTATGATGATTTTGGATAGTGAATGGATGAATAATAAATTAATTATACTCCTCACCAAAAACATTTGTTCAATATAATTCAGTTCATAAAATGAAATGCAGACAGTGTTTCTAATTGACATATTTATTCTTAGTGTATTAACTCAGTGATCATAGCTGTCCCTCAGCCAATTACAACAATTCGGCGCGGTATTTGAATCTTCTTCTGTGCATGCTTTTGGCTTGGCCCGATTCTAAAAAAATACAAATTGTATGTCCTATGAATGTTCTGATGTTATTGGTGAGGAGTACAGGGTGAGTCAAAAAAAGTGCAATAGAGCAAAGAATCAATATTTATGCAAGAACCAAGTCAAACCTTCCCATCATTGAACAATTCTATAAATGGCACACTCAAAAGTCACCTTCTGTGAAAATATGAAGTGAATCGCGACTACCGTTTAATTTTTATAGGTCCTTTTGCTGCGATACCCAATTTCGTTATTTGTCCACGAGATACCATGTATTTTGAATGAGAGCACACAATGCACGGTAAAGGCACCAGCTCTGAAACTGACTTTAACTTAAATAAGGTTGAGTTTTGCGTTATTTTAATTTTTTTTTCTGTTCAAACAGATTTTCTAATATTATTTTAAGTCCTTCATACCTCACTCGATCCCAACTCCATTTTTTAAACCCCAATATGTCCAACTTACTGGATATTCTGTAATTCACTCCACTTCAATTTGCGCGCATTTCATTTGGCATTTGAAAATAAACAGCCAACAAATTTGTATGTTTTTGATTGAGAATAAACATCTTTAAAGTAAAGGTAAAATGAAAATAACAACAAATAATGTTTGTTTTCTCCTTAAAAAGACTAAGGGCAATAACAATGGGTGCTCCAATTTATTTCAATGCCAAGAAAATGGCGGTTGTTCCAAATCTACCTTTCACAGAGTGCGCTGACATTCAAATTTTAGATGTCTCGTGGACAAACATTAAAATTGGGTATCGGTATAAAATGTGTCATAAAAACAAAACGGTAAATGCTAATTCCTTGGTTTTTTCACACAAGGTTGCTGATGGATATATCATATATAAAATGTTTTAAAACCTAAAAAGTTCAACTCAGTTCTTAAATAAAAATGGATTCTTTTCTCTATTGCACTTTTTTTGACTCACCCTGTATAATCCACAATACACTCCAGACGCATACCGTCGTTTTATCTTTTCAGTTTCTGTTTCCGTATCCGTAAAAGTTTTTGTAAGTCATTGTTATTCTGAAGTGGTAGTCTCCCAGGTGTGACCAATCTTTTATTCTAGCCTTTTGTTAGTTACTGCAAATTTGAAGCTCGTGAATTTCAGTTTTCGTTTTGGTAAGTTATATTGATTTTTTACATAAAACCTTGAGATGTGCGGTTGGGTGCTAATCTAGACAAAAGAAGAGTCTAAATTTTACGGTCCTAAATTCGCGGTAAATTGTACGGCTTCAATTGACTTGTGTTTGGTGTATATGCACTTACGCCTAGAGGTAAGTGGCTCTTAAAAATAGTCATGCATTGAAATATATACTAACCATTTGCCAAGTTATAAGCAAAAGTCTTTCATATTGGCGATGAAACGAGCGTCTAAAATAGTCAAATATCTCCCAATGAGGCGCGTACAATTGGTGATTTGGGAATCATGTTTTATATTGAAATGCAATACAAAAGAATTGCATTGGAGCAAAGATAATGTATTCTATTCATTCGTACCTATTGCAAGCTAATCTGATAATTGGTTGGGTCTATTATGCAAGGCTCAGGTTTATTTTAAATGTTTATTTTTGCAGAGCTTATTTTCAGTCATGGATCATACTGATAAATTTCGCAAGGGATGGAGAGGGAGGGAAATACTTGAGACTGAACAAGTGAGAGTGGGAGGGGTGAGGAAGAAAGAGAGGAGAGGGAGAGACCGGAAAGACTAGAAAAAGAAGAACTCGAGAGGAGAGAGGATGGACCGGGAGGGAGTGGGGGAGACTGATCATGGGGGAGGGGGGGTCAGGAGGAAGCAAAATAGGGAGTAGAAATAGACATTGATGGAAGGGCGACACTGTGGCCATGCATAAGTGCTTTGGGGTTCAACAGGCTCATAAGCGGACCTTTTGTGATTTTAGGGCTTATTTGCAACGTTTTTACAGAAAAAAGTGGACTTTGTCATTCGGATTGGCATGCATTTTGTCAAAATAATGTAGATCAATTTACCAATGTAAAGACGAGAGGGCGCTAGACCATTAAAAACACTGGTGTTAACGTAATCTTTTTTCTCCCGGTTTTATTGACATAAGCAATCACCTCTATTGAAATAAGCTGATTGGTACTTCAGAGTTAACAATGAAGTCAGATTACAGTAACTTACTGAAAGACTTACGGAAACTGAAAAGATAAAAAAAACCCATACTTGCCCTATCATTTGTTATGATGCACCAACTGTGACATCTTTTGAGTTAAAGAGGTTGTGCATGAAATTATTGATTGGCTCCAAACAAAGGATTTGAACCGGTGGCCTTCACCGTAATCATGGCACAGTGCAGTCCATTCAATCAAATATTGTCATCAACCTATTTGATCGTAGTGTATTTGTTATGTGTGTGAGAGGAACTCTCGCGGTAGATTGCAAACATGCATTTGTTGAATGCATTTGAGTAGACCGCCATTATTGTGAATTAGTAAAAATCTATTATTATATCACAGACAAAAGGGTGGTATCACTGATCAATATGCATGATTACAATTTTCAAACACCCCTTACTCTAAATAGATTATCCCATCAAAAGTTTCAAGTCATTAGGAATATTCGCCTGGACCCAGATATCTTGCTGTAAATCGGTCCAAATTGAATAAAAGTAGACAAGGAAAAATATGTTTTCATCGCTTTACTAATAATTTCTGTTAGGTCTGACCGTGTTTAGTAACCTTTCTTTCATGACTTTTTGCCAAAGTGAAAACTTTTCGAATCAAATCATAAAAACCGGGTGTCTAAGTTAATTGGACAGACAGTAATACGATCATATCAGCCCAGTCCTCCACGATTTCATAAAGGCGTAGCCTCGGTTCGAGGCTTCTGGGCTCTGGGATGGTGTTTTTTTCTAATTTTTCCTCTTTTTCATTTTTCTTTCTTTCTTTTCTTTTCTTTTCTTTTTTTTTTTTTTTTTTGCTTCTCGATTTATTCTTTTATTCATGTGCCTTCATATCCTGTCCACCCACCTCTGATCTGTACATGATAATATTAGATTACTACCTCTCTTCGTTGCCGGGCTTCGTTGTCATGGTCCTGAGAAAATAACCAGAGAAAATTGCTGATTCCAACCAGTTTTTATGGCTTACTCACAATACTGTAAAGTTCTCAGTGTATTATAGGCTCCTTCTAATTCTTTCTTGCTGCCCCTTTAACATGTTTAATACACTGAGAACTTTACAGTGTTGTGAGTAAGACATAAAAACTGGTTGGAATCAGCAATTTTCCCTGGTTATTTTCTCAGGACCATGACAACGAAGAGAGGTAGTAATCTGATATTATCATGTACAGATCAGTGGAGTAGGTGGACAGGATATGAAAAAACACCCCCCAGAGCCCAGAAGCCTCGAACCGAAAAATATCGTCACAAAATATCGTCGATACTATCGTATTAAAACTATCATGGCAGCGACAAACAACTATCAGGTTTCATGATCATCACAGCGTCAAACAACTATCAAGTCTCATTTGAAACTATCTGGTTTTATCAGAAATATTGTCGGTTAGCTGTATGACATTCAGAAGATATATATCGTCCAAATATCGTCAGTTTCGATATGATATTTACATTTAGTGGGTTAAGGAATCCTGATGTTTCAAATTTGTTCATCCAAATCTGCCAAGAAATGAGTTGGTGCCGACCAAAACAAGTATTTGGACGGGGGGGGGGGTCTGAAAATTAATATTTTGACAATAATCATTATTATATGCCTAATTCTGTTAAAGTTGGTGCTGATTTGTATGTAATTGATGTCTAGAATTCCATTTATGAAAGTTGCATAAAAATTGGAGTTGTCGTTTTCTTAAAATGGCTGTTTTGCGTCCAAATATGGATGTGAAGGCGCTTTGCATAAAACATGCAAACGATCTTTCAAACAAAAATTTCAATGATGTATGTATGAAGATAATCATAGTTAGTACCTGCTCAAGAAATTTGAGCGGTTTACATGTGTAACCGGCGTCAAGAACCCCCCTTTACTTTTGGTTTCATTTCAAATTATGTTTTATCCATCATTTGTGGCAATTTATTATTTCCATCATAGCTATGTAAAATTATGGTTTAATATGGTATTTGTCATTTTACATGACCTAAATTTATGTAGAATCATAAATGTATTCTGCATGTAGGGTTTTTTGGTTTCATATCAAATTATATTTTCATCTGTAATTGATCATGATCATTATGAAGCAAACTTATTATTTTCCATCATAATATTTGAAAGTACTTATCTTTTTTATAGATCATGGTTTAGTTTTAATTTGAAAAGGTCAGTCACCTCTTTTGATCATGAAAATGTAGGCATCCTTTGATTTTCAAGCTTAAAAGTACTTCAAATGTTTATGTCTTCATTGTTTATTGTCTTCCATTCATAGAAGTTTTAAGAGCACTTATTTAGCATTTATTATTTAGCATATTTACATGATATATAGGCCCCTATCGCTAAAATATCGTCTTTCTAGATGCTGCGATCTTACACGTCAACAAATAATGGCGATTTAATAGTTAGACAAGTCCAGCTTCATGATATTTAGAAGATATAATATTGTTCAAATATTGTCAGTTTCTATATGATATTTTATAAACATGCCACTTTTTTTCGGGCAATTGCTGAAACCGAAATATGCAATTCTTGGCCATCTGAAAAAAAGTGCGTGAGCGTTAATGACTATGAACTTGGGACGCCGAAACAAATGTTTATATTGGTGTCAGACCTTTTGTAATGATACGATAATTAGGCCCCAAATAGTGACTTTCATTTTAACCACGATTTGTTAACCTTTTTACTTTTTGAGAAATTAATGAATTTATCGAAAAACTTTTCGGAGAGTGCTATCTTAATGCTCAGAGCCCTTAATCCATCAATCGTAAATTAACACCAGAAGCGTCAACACCAGCTCGGCAACACCGGAGTTTTTGAAATAAATAAATAAATAAATAAATAAATAAATAAATAAATAAATAAATAAATAAATAAATAAATAAATAAATAAATAAATAAATAAATAAATAAATAAATAAATAAATAAATAAATAAATAAAATAAAATAAAATAAAATAAAATAAAATAAAATAAAATAAATAAATAAATAGCCAAAAATCGCTTAGCCTCCCAAAATATCTTTGCCCCCACCACTTTGCACATGCAAAAGTATTAGCACCCCAATTTGCAAAACCTTAATGGTCTAGATCTATATATTGCGAGCGTAGCTATGGTAGCGAGCAGAAAAAAATGCATATTTTCCGCGTCGTGATCTATGGCGCAAGATAATTGAAGAGGAAACTTTCAGCCATAAAGGTTTTAATGTTTACTTCAAATACTGACGTGGGAGTCAATAATTGGGATACTCAGCTTAATTTAAATCTCCTTTCTTTTAATCTTCTCTGATTGAATGTAGAAATTGCTTGTATCTTGGGGATTAGCTCACCTAACAATGACAGATATAAAATCATCAATCTGATCGCTTTCTTAATTATGTAAAAATGTAAAACGTCGTTTTTCATGTAGCATTCTGACACAGATTTAGCATTATTATTATATATTGCAATATTGTCATTATAATTTTGTTATCGCTGAGCCGGAATTTAATGCCGCATAATAATAGAAGTTGGTAATAAAGAATATCTGAAGGCCAGTTTGCATTACATCCCCACCCACTCAGACCGCTACTGACCTGCACCCTCTATTGTTATGCATCTACCGGCATTTGTATTTCTACATCTTCGAGTACTTCTTTTAAATCTTCCATGAGTAAGTCTCTTTTGATAGTGTCAAAGGCTTATTACTCATATCGAGTAAAAGAATAGTTATTTCATAATTTGATGATGTTATTGCTTTTTCAGCAAGAGTTTTGATGGTAAATACATGTTCTGTTGTACCTCTACCTGATCTGTATACTGCTTGAGTTATCGGTATACGGCTGTTTAACTTTTCTGCCGTTCTTGTGATCATGGTCATTATGATGGCAAGAATTTTTATAATTACAGATAATAGAATGGTAGGTCTTTAGTTTTGTGGTGCTCCCTGTTTTTTCCCAGGTTTTGGTAAAGGTTTTAGTATTCCTATCTTTACTTCTTTAGGGTGATCTCCAGTTTTGGTCATATGATTTAGTAAATTTGCTATTCCTTGAGGTATGACTTCATAAGAGACTATAGTTAGGGACCAATCAATATAGGATTAAAATAAGTCTTTGCAAAGTTTTATCAATTTCAATCCCACAGGGATTTAAAAATGCAAGTCCATTGGATTTAATATTCAAGTCCTTTAAGATTTACTTTTAAGCATATCTGGGATTTATTTCAAAATAATATAAATCTTTATGGGGATTTAAATATCGATATTAAATACAAGTCTTGTGTGACTTCTTATCAAGCAATACGTCTATTCACAGCAGTAATACCAAGTCAGGACTACTTTCATAAAGTTCAAGCAATAGTCTGCAGTGCCAGTGATCCAGTTTCACTGCAGTGACCGAGTGCGATCCTTAATGGAAATAAGCTTACCCATTTATAAATTATATCATGTGTATAGGTAAGCTTGAAATAAATTTTAGTTTTGAAATGTGTATATTTAATAATTGAAATGATGATGAAATTTCTTACAATATCAAGTTTTAGTATGTTTAAATCTTTAATTGTTTTATAATTTGTGAAAGGTGTTTATTTATTTCAAATACTAAATGATGAATTTTCTTGTTATATAAATACTATGCTGTCTGAAATCTTTGTTTGATTATTTTGTTTCAAAAACATGCCTTTTATGCAGTATTTTGGAAATCTGAAATCTTTTCTTTTGTTGAAAAATTCCCCAAGTTTTGTTTGGGTGTTTGCTTGCAATTTCTGAATTTTGAATTTTCTAATTTTGATAAAAGGGCTTTGTATTTAAATTTGATGAGCTGTGTTGGTTATTTATTTTAAAATTGTAAATATGGGTTAGTTTGCCCATTTTAAGTTCATGATTGTGTATGCCAATATATATTTATGGATCATATTATTAAATATAATGTTTGGGTTGAGCACTCTTTTATCACGACAAGGACTATACATCCGAAAGCATGGAATTATTTACTCTGAACTACTCGGATAAAAACATTCCACCACCATCTTGCAGAGAGTACACAAAGAAGCTTTTAGAAAAGGTAGAAAGTGTAATCAAAAGGATGCGATGGAGGGCATTCTTTTGTCTGACCAAAGAAGACGAGGATTATGACCAGAGCTCGATTATGACAGTGACAATAGTGACACCAGCGATAACAGCACCAGGGCATGGCATCCTAGTATTACGTAACAAACCGGAAGATGTAGTTTAAGTCTAGACAATAGGCGGATTAGCGGCCATTTTGTCTTCTACATGATTTTATTCACGTGTCCTTATACTTTAGTACACAAGTATATAAGTTAACAGGTTTACAATTTTAAAATTATATTTTGTGTATACAATATATTCTGTAGTAAATCGATCAAATGACGGTGATTGTTCAGGTATTATATGCTTGATAGAATTAAATTGTCTGACCAGCTAGTATTCTCCTCCGCTGTCATTGTGATTCCAGTCACTCCACGTACCGTGTTGCGAAGGTGGAGGAGACTAAAGCTGTATTAACGGAAACGGAAGGGGTTAAAAATGATGTAGTTTAAGTCGAACAATAGCGTGACGTCGTTTCCGGCATTGTTCCTATGCACTTTCACCCTCCTGACAGCACCCAGGATTATTATGGCCTCAAATCAAAAAGGACACCACCACAAATTCATGATATGGCAGGTTTTGAAACGGATTTACTGGACATGGTAAGCAAATTTCGCAAAGTAGACGACCATTTTCAACAAGAACTAGCAAATGACGTAAGAGAAATAAATTCAACAGACAAGGTACTGGTCAAAGGGGACAAAACCAGGAACATGTACAAAATGAACGGAGACAGCTACGAGAAGCTTCTCAATGAGAACATTACGCAAAAATACAAATTAGCGGATGAGGAAGTAAGTAATGAAATAAACAATGAGTTCAACGCTATCGCTAACAACCTTGGATTAAGTGATAGGCTAGACACAACACCAAAGAAACAAGCTTTCATAACACTGAAAGACCACAAGGAAAACTTTCTCAATAAACCAAAGTGCAGGTTAATCAATCCGACAAAAAGTGAAATGGGAAAAGTAAGTGTTACCGCTGAATGAAGATGGTGAGCGAGTACCGGGCAGGTTCTTTTGGAGGAGCACCGATGAAAACACATACGCAGGATACCAATAACTTTTGGTTAAATATATATTTATTTAGGCTGTTGTATATAGATGGCTGAATAACATAAGTTCTTGATGGCAAAATGATAAGTCTGATTAGATGGTGGGGAGTGAAGTTGAAGACAGGTCCTCTCCCGATGGTTGTCACAAATCAAAGACACTGGGATCTCTCCTGATTTTTCAGACCAGGGTGTGTTAGGCCATCTCCTGATCATTTTGGACCAATCACGATAGGGTAAAGATCCCAGGGCCTAATTGCGGCCACCAACGTTAGTTTTCCAATTAACTTAATTTTGGGATTATGCATTTTGATCCCTTCACAATAAGGAGGAGAGAGAAAATCTCAGAATTGGTGATATTATTGGATTACCTTTTATGGTTTGATCAAAATGATACCCGAATAATAATAAAGGGGGGAATGAAGGTGCCGATAAACGGTGGACAAACACTTGAGATAAATGGCTTGATTATGGTAATATATATTTTTGTGGTAAACAGAATGATTATCTCCCAGGGCTCTCTTTTCCAGATATTTCCTTATTAATTGCTGGTTAATATTAATTACCCTAAAGACAATGTTTTCTCTACCCGTCCATTCTGATCTCCTACATTATTCCCCCTCCACGTAAAGATCCTCCGGATCTGTCCTAAATGAGAGCGGGACCGTCGTCATCGCGCGCTGACGAGGACCTGCTTGATGATGCTAAGTAGAAAATAATAAAGGAGGGTTAATACGTGTAGGAGACCATGCATGGACTAGCAGAGAAAATAATTGATATATATAGATCAGAGAACCTGGGAAATACTGAATAGGACGGAAATATAATAAAATGAAGTTAAGGGATCAAATGACTTGTATCAAAATATAATAAGGAATAAAATTTGGTATGGCTAATTGGCCGTACGTCAGTAAAAGTAATGTTAAGAAAAAACGAGAATAACAGAGTAAATAATATTGAGGTAAGTGAAACCTAACCATCGGATAATAGTGTAAGTATATAGAACAAAAACATTATGACATATAAATATGAATGTAAATAAAACATTGAAGTAACTCAAGCATGCAGGTAAATCAGTTATGAAAATAAACAAAAGTGTCATGTAAGTGGTCATGTAAGCAAAATGTCCATATGAGGTGTCCATAAATTAAAGGTTCATGGATGTGTAGCACTATCCTTGTTGTCCTGGAGCCAATGAAGTACCAATGTTAATGTCGTTCCTACAATGAAGAAGGTCGTCATGTTTGTAAAGGGGCGTGTCCGCAATGTTAATAAGGAGGGGTTGCACAGTCCACGTGGAAATTGATGAAATGGTGCTGAACTTGGTTGCAATATCATGGAGGTGTTCATATCACAGAATGTTTCTTGGAGGTGATGAAGACATTACAAGTCTTTTTATGTAGAGTCATAGTGACATATACATGCCATATTAAAACGTTCTCTCTCTTATAATAAAATATGCATATAGCCAACCTTAAAAGCAGCAAGTGAATTGAAATGTGAAGTCTTTTGTGACTGCCATCAATAGAGGTAAGCTATAATCATGATAATGTTGTTTTCTTCCTCAAAGAAATGAAATGATGTGACCACTCAAGTTGGTAGCAATTATTGTGCTTGGGTGCACAATATAATGGTAATGTCCAGAAGTAGACCAAGAGATCAGAATGGACGGGTAGAGAAAACATTGTCTTTAGGGTAATTAATATTAACCAGCAATTAATAAGGAAATATCTGGAAAAGAGAGCCCTGGGAGATAATCATTCTGTTTACCCCAAAAATATATATTACCATAATCAAGCCATTTATCTCAAGTGTTTGTCCACCGTTTATCGGCACCTTCATTCCCCTCTCTATTATTATTCGGGTATCATTTTGATCAAAC
Source organism: Amphiura filiformis (assembly GCF_039555335.1). Taxonomy (NCBI): domain Eukaryota; kingdom Metazoa; phylum Echinodermata; class Ophiuroidea; order Amphilepidida; family Amphiuridae; genus Amphiura; species Amphiura filiformis. Next base: position 63,490,277 of record NC_092639.1, on the reverse strand, counting down.
CATAAAAGGTAATCCAATAATATCACCAATTCTGAGATTTTCTCTCTCCTCCTTATTGTGAAGGGATCAAAATGCATAATCCCAAAATTAAGTTAATTGGGATTATAAAACTAACGTTGGTGGCCGCAATTAGGCCCTGGGATCTTTACCCTATCGTGATTGGTCCAAAATGATCAGGAGATGGCCTAACACATCCTGGTCACGGCACCAGTTGTTACCGCTGAATGAAGATGGTGAGCGAGTAACGGGCAGGTTCTTTTGGAGGAGCACCGATGAAAACACATACGCAGGATACCAATAACTTTTGGTTAAATATATATTTATTTAGGCTGTTGTATATAGATGGCTGAATAACATAAGTTCTTGATGGCAAAATGATAAGTCTGATTAGATGGTGGGGAGTGAAGTTGAAGACAGGTCCTCTCCCGATGGTTGTCACAAATCAAAGACACTGGGATTTCTTTTGATTTTTCAGACCAGGGTGTGTTAGGCCATCTCCTGATCATTTTGGACCAATCACGATAGGGTAAAGATCCCAGCAACGTTAGTTTTATAATCCCAATTAACTTAATTTTGGGATTATGCATTTTGATCCTTCACAATAAGGAGGAGAGAAAAATCTCAGAATTGGTGATATTATTGATTACCTTTTATGGTTTGATCAAAATGATACCCGAATAATAATAGAGGGGGGAATGAAGGTGCCGATAAACGGTGGACAAACACTTGAGATAAATGGCTTGATTATGGTAATATATATTTTTGGGGTAAACAGAATGATTATCTCCCAGGGCTCTCTTTTCCAGATATTTCCTTATTAATTGCTGGTTAATATTAATTACGCTAAAGACAATGTTTTCTCTACCCGTCCATTCTGATCTCCTACATAAGCAAACGTATGCTCGACAGAATGAACGATCAAATCAGATCCGCAATACAGGTAAATCAATGGAGGAATACGCAGACGGTATTAGAATGGTTCAACAACCTGAAAGAAAAAAATGACCTAACATTCATGGTCTTCGATATCGTGGATTTTTACCCCTCAATAACGGAGAGCCTCCTGAATAACGCGCTAACATGGGCTAAGCAATTCACGCAGGTATCTGAAACCGAGCATGAAACAATAATGCACGCTAGGAAAACACTTCTTTATGACACAGAGGGACAACCATGGGTAAAGAGGGGGGTGGAAAATGCATTCGATGTCGCAATGGGCGCGTATGACGGCGCGGAGATATGTGAAATGGTAGGCTTGTTTATTCTCCACAACCTCGAGAGTAAGCTCAACACAGCTGGCATAGGCCTCTACAGGGATGATGGGTTGGCGGTCCTCAGAAAGTGCTCAGGCACACAATGCGATAGAATGAGGAAGAATCTAATACGGATCTTCCAGTCATTTGGTTTAAAAATAACTGTGCAGGTGAAACTCAAGAAAGTAGACTTCCTGGACGCATGCATGGACCTAAGTACAGGTGTGCATGAGCCGTTTATGAAGCCTAATAACCAACCAATCTACATAAATACTAGATCTAACCACCCAAAATCCATTGTGAGACATATGCCAGCTGCTATTGAGAAAAGAATATCCACGCTATCTTCAAACCAAGAAGTCTTTGACAAAGCTGCCACAGCATACAATGATGCGCTTAGCAAAAGCGGTTACAAGGAGAAAATAAAGTATAGCAAAGGCAGTACAGCAGATGCAAGCAGTAAGGGAAAGAAGAAGAACAGAAAGAGAAAAGTACTCTGGTTTAACCCACCTTATAGCAGAAATGTAAAATCTAACATTGGGGGTACATTTCTAAAACTATTGGATAGGCACTTTCCACCAGGGAGCAAGCTTCACAAAATTTTCAACAGAAACTGCGCCAAAGTCAGTTACAGTTGCATGAGCAACATGGGTGCCATAATCAAAACGCACAACAACAATGTCACCAAAAAACCCAGCAAAATGCAGAGAAAATGCAACTGCAGGAAAAAAGATAGCTGCCCCTTGCGGGGAAAGTGCCTATCATCACAAATCGTGTATAAAGCGGTAGTAGAATCAGATAGCATGAACAAATCATATGTAGGCTTAGCGGGAGGGACATTCAAAGAGAGATTCAACAACCACACAAAATCGTTTAGGCACTTAAAATATGAAAAAGAAACAGAACTATCGAAACACATTTGGGAATTAAAGAAAAAGGGCAAGGACTATTCAATTAAATGGGAAATTGTAACCGAGTCAAACACAGAAAGAAGACAATCAGGGCAGTGTAACCTATGCATAGATGAAAAACTGGAAATTATCAAAATAATCAATCTCAAGAACTTCATAAATAAAAGGTCAGAATTGATCAGTAAGTGCAGGCACGGGTCAAAACCATCAAAACGTGCCAAGAAAAAGAAATAGCTTTGTGTGTGCATCTCAGCAATCAGTTGCCTGACGATCGCCGTAATGCGTGAAACACAGTGTAGCAGCTCTAGCAAATAAGTGTATAGTAATCAATTTGTATTTATGGATCCTATGTATTTAAGGGTAGACGAGGTATTGTTGGTCGAAGCAACCTAAAAATCGATTTTCATTATCTAGATCAATATATTATTGAAAATTAACACCTTGATGCTTTGCAAAAGTTCATTCTACAAATCATATACTTTGCAAACTTGCTTAATTTATTGTTGTTAATGAGTTATGTACGTTTTACAAAAGTGTTGTTGTTTCAGACCTCTTTACAACGTAACTCAAGAACCGCAGCACCTATAAAAGTATATCTGTGATATTTTAATTCTTCTACACGCTCGCTACGAATTGAGCAATGCAGTTTTTGCCAAAGCTCACTACCATTCGTAAGATGCTGTGAACTACCAAATCACAACAGTTTAAAAGAATTAATAACCTTAAATATTTTGTTAAATTATTTTGATGTATTTTGATGTATATTTTATTGTGTATTTTGATGTATATTTTAATGTGACCCCTGGGCCTCATGGAAGAACAGAGGATACCTTAAAACATCCACTGAATGAGTAACACAGGCAAAAGAATAAATAAAACAAACAAAACAAAGCTTATACAGCAGAAGCACAGACTACTACCTCGGCGATTGAAGATAATGTTCATATTGGCCCTTCGTGCACAACAAGCATATTACAGCATCTGGGATGTCATTCTGCAAAACAAATTCGTCCATATCACTTCATTCGCTCGCTACCACATGAAATCGCAAAAGAAAGATGGCGGCTGAGCAGTCCAGGAAAACCAGGCGGCGAATGGCATTATCGAGCCGGCAACTTGTGAAACCGCCCGGCCGTATGGCATTTTCCATATACTCGGTTAGTTTTGTGGGGTTCCGGCGGTTCATTATCGAACCCCAACGGTTTTAGCTTGTATTTATATTATTTATTAACATAGGCCTATTTGTTTGTGATATTTCAAGCGTTTTAAAATTTCAAAATAATCCCATTCAATTTGACGATGAAAATTTACTGAATTTAGAGAATGCACGACGACCACCACCTGAGGAAAACGTTTCCATTTGATCACGTGCACGCACCAACGCGTTGTGATTGGTTTAATGTTTAAGTCTTTCGAAAGATTTAAAAATAGATTTTCTTTTTCCCGATCCCAAAGAAAATTTAAATCAAACCCCACGTAAAATAAATCTTAAAGACTTCAAAATTTTCAAGTCTCAACTAAGATTTAAATTTTAAGTCTTTCTAATTTAGAGTGTACGTGTCTATTAAAGTGTTGCTTGGACAAGAACGAATTGTTAATGTAGTTTGTTAAACTTTTGCTTTCTTTTTTTCTTTAAATTTAGAAATATCTATGTTACAAATATTTGTAAATTGAAAGAAAAAATGAAATCGCTTAAACTACCCTAACAATTCGTTCTTTTGCGAGCAACTCGTTAATAGGCACATATGCTTATTGTCGAATTTCTACGGTATTTCAGCTTTGCATTAGATTAGACTTACCTTATCATAAGCATTCTTTAGAAATGTGATGGGATTCTTGTCGAATTCAATAGCCGATCCCAGGAAAGGAATCTTGGATGGCAATCTTGGTGGTAAATTCAAATCCTGTTGAGAAACATCACGAACAAAAATATTAGAGATGGCAAGAAATTAAGTGCTGTGATAAGGGCCGAATTTACCCTTTTGGGGCGCCCTGGGCCAGCCCAATGGAGACACCAAACAGGCTTAAACTATAATATATATAATGCTATTCAAGATGCATGTATATAAATATACGCTCTACAGACGATAAACAGTCAAACAAATCACACTTTTACGGCATTTGTTTCATTAACTGAATATTTATCATATAGCAGGTGTTGGCTGACATTGTGCTTCACATTTATTTCAGTTTTGGGCCGGGGTAAAATGACTTTGGGACAAAAACGAACGATATACACGTTTGTATAAATAAAAAAGAAAGTAATATTATATTAAAATTCTTTACTCTTTAAAGACGTGTATACCGTCCGATTTTGTCCCGTAGTCATTTATCCCGGACAAAAACTGAACTAAATGTGAAGCACAATGTCAGCCAACACCCACAGCCAACACCTGCTATATGATACATATTCAGTTAATGAAACAAATGCCGTAAAAATGCAAAAAAACCGCAAAAAAAATGCAATGGGTGTAGTACCCCTTAATGTTTACGATACCTATGATCTTGAACTAAGTACTTTTATGTATAAACATTTTACCAATCAACTTCCAGAAGCATTTCAAAAGTATTTTGTGAGGCAGAGTACTCTGCACAAGTACCACACGAGAAATAATGAAGATTACCAGGTTCCTAAATCTAAAACGTTTCTTACACTATTTTGGCCCATGATCGGGCTGAATTTTGGTAGAAAAGGGGCTCAGTGCCCCTTTTCTTTTCCTTTGTCTTCCTCCTGATTTTCACTTTCACCTTTTTCTTTCATTTTTTGTCAGGGGGCAACGCTACGCTACTGGACATCATTCACCTAGTATATACAGCATGCCTTATGAGCTCAAAGAGGAATAGCCATGATTTGCTATGGATAAGCAATTTTTGGAACTGGCTGTCTTTATTGGGCGTATTATCGTGTCTCAACCAGTAATGTGTAGTAATACTTATTCAGGATCTGACATTTTGACAAACACATAAAATTTTTTAGTTGGCCATCATTGACCAGGCCAGGCAAGGCCAGGCCATCTTTTGTATATACCCATCCCATGGAGAAATGTTGGTGCGTTGGATATAGCTTTACATTATTTTTTGTATGTTTAGGCCCTATATCTACATGTAATTGTTATGTTCCGTTTGAATATATCCTTCGTTTGTATCCTTTTCACGCACCAGGTTGACAAGATAGAAAACATGTTCAAGTTTGTTTGTTTTTGTTTTTTGTTTTTTTAAATGAGTGTCCCGTCAAGAACCATAAAACGACGCCAAGTGATTACTTTCTCTTTTCTAACCCTAACACCAAACCCTGCTTTTTGATATCGGAAGTTAAAGAAGATACGAAGAAGGAGAGAAGAAGAATAAGAAGTCACTTGGCACCCCCGGGATTCGAACCTTTGACCCCCGGCATGCGAAGCACACGATCACGGACCGGTAGCTACACGGGTAACGCTGCCCCGGATAGCAATACGTGGATTTAGGGTTTCTCTACCGGAAATTCCTTCCCACAATGCAATAAGTGTTTTGCATAACAGTCAACAGATACAGTTCGGAGGTTAATCAATATTCTTTGTTATGCAATACGCATATTGCATTGTGGGAAGGAATTTCGGCACAAATTGACTTCCGGTAGAGAACCCCTATTATTGAAGACCGAATTAAAAAGACTAGTTTGCGTCTGACGTCCTGTCAACCAGACCAAAAATGCAGTACTGCGCAGTTCAGCAACCAACCACACCGCGCCGTTGCCCTGACGTCAGACGCAAATTAGTCTTTTTAATTTGATCTTCAATTATAAATCCGCGTATTCCGTGCGCATTTTACACTTAGGATGATTGCGTCATCGCAGACCCTGGGATTCACGCATGCGCAGTGGTTTTCATCGTGATATTTTGTGGTGTTTATGGGTGTTAGGGTTAGTACTACAAACCGATCAAAGAAATAATGTCGCCATTTATTTGAGAAGCCCGTTTTGGGGGAACATTTTCGAGAATCTTTCATGACAAAAATTCTTTTGTTACATTATTTCTCAACTTTCTGTCACTTTCATTTTCACTCCAAAAGGCTAATATTGCAAAAAACGAAGTTTTTCGCCATCGATACGTCCGACATTGCAGGGGCGATAAGCTTGTTTACCATAACAGTCTGTATTGACACTATTACATATAGCCTAGTCACTTTGAGATCATTATTTTTCGTTACGTATGGCCCGCCAAAAATCCCCCCCACTCTCGGCCTGCTAAAAAACTCTGACTGGACTATGTTACACTTGACTTTTGAGCTGTAAAACTTGGGTACGGGTTCGAGTCCCTGTGTAACCTAATTCCATTATTTTCGTTTTTTTCTCTCGTTTTTACCCGTTTTTTTTCCATTAGGTACAAGTAAAATTAAATAACATGTATATCGTCCCCACCCTCACCGATTTTGGGAGATTTTCAAATATTTTTGTTATTTTTCTTCTTTGCTCCGTTACTTTGTTTCTAAAATTGTTGTGATGAAAAGACATGTTAAGAAGTTCTTGGTTATCATTTACAAACACATTGCAAACACTATCTTCAAGCTTGGGGCAAGGGTTTGGGAAATAACAAAAATATTAGGGGGCTCCCCGTTTTTATGATGTGTTGACAAACACTTTGCAATTGCAATTTTACACAGAAATGAATGGTAAAAAATGACATGTATAAGTTTTCCTGGTCAATTTCGCAACTTGTGCGTTCGATTTAATAAAAGTGTCATTCTTTTTCGCGCCAGATTGAATGATCGCAACGAATCCCGATTTGAAAGTTGCAGTAAAATCTATTGATTTGTATTCAGTATAATGGAAGGAAGTCTTGTGTAATGGTATCTGTGTGTTTTTGTATTGTTGTAATTGCAAATCTGGACATCACTATATTAAATTGACCGGTATTTTATTGTTTTCTGGGCTATTGTATCAGATGAGGTGTCAAAATGCGCAGAAATAAATTCGGCTTCAAACGAATTTTACAGATTTGTAATACAATAGCCCGTTTTTGAATAATGGTCATTATTTAAGGGGGGTAGTTACTTTTTTTTGAGATGTTTATTATAGATATACATATGAGAAATTTTTGGTGGATTTGCTGTTCATTGCAAAATTGCCGCCATTTTAAATTATCGCAGTTTTTTAAATTGCAACTTCCTTGCGGCGATATAGAGGCTTCCAATCCATAAAAGCATGCAGGGCTTTTATAGCAAGCGATGCATCACTTTTTACAACTACAAGCGATATTGCATCCCCATTATGCATTACCCATCATGCCCACCATCGCTTTTTCTAGAGTGATGTACATCACAATTGTTATTATTATAAAGCGATAAAGTATAAATTCAGCTAATGAATAAGCACTCACAACGATATCTATTGTTATGCAAAACTCTCAGTCATTTAATGAGACAATACAAACGATCGAATTTGATGTTGAAATGAGCAACCTTTTCAATGTAAATTATTTTTCTCGGCCAAATGAAAAGCAATATTTTCATTTCTTCAGTAAATGTCAGAAGAAAACTATAATGCTCGGTGCTGTATATTTTTTTCAAACCCTGGTGTTACAACTTCGGTGTGAAATTTAGGCTTCTAGTGTAAGATTTTTGATTTTCACTGGCTTTTTTGGGGGTCAACGTTTTTGCTTTTCAAAGTAACATAATTCGCTAACGAAAGATATTTCCCAACTTTCTAAAGCACATCATATAAAGCTATATGTCATAGTTTTATCAGAATTTCGGTTTTGATTGCACCATTTTTCAACTTCGACTACCAATTTTGTCAAAATCAACTCGCAAATGTACCCATGGATGGATGACTTTGCAAGCCACAATAGAAATATCGATTATTTCTGCTGGTTATAATGTGATGCGATCAAGCAAAATCAGTCGGAACTCGGAAATATTAAATTTTCAGTTTCTTATAGGATAGTAAATAGCATTTGCAAAGCTGCATTTTGCATAAAACTCCACTGAAATTGAACAACCAGTTCCAAAGATATGAGCAATTGAAGACTTCCAAAACAAAAGGAAACAATTAACATTGAATTCTTTCATTTCGGATGTAATTTTATCCAGTTTTTTTAAAACTTCAAAGACATTCACTTTGTTTGGCAATTATGATTTTGAATTTCCAAATCATACACATACGCACAAGCATCTCCAGTACATTTTACTAGTAATGTTTAAACGCCCAAAACGCATTGCGCATTATACGCATACTATTCAAAATGCGATACGTGTGCGAACACAGTACGCGTATATGACAAACAAGTGTGCTTACGCACAAACATGCGTAGTACATAATTAGCCTCTCGTCATAAAAGGTCAGCAGACCTTGCTCGTCCTTCAACATGTTTGAGGGGAGTATGCCGATTTAATTTGGTTACGTAAGGTATCCTTTCAAAGCAAACACTATGGACCACAAGAGCCTCGTCCAATGGCACAGTTCAATAACCTCAATTACATAATCATAGTGCAAAATTTGACCTCAAGTTGCAGAGTATGAGTTTTTGTACCCAAATCTTCAAAGGTCATTCAATGAATGTACACATGTATTGGGGTATAAGAACTTCCCCTGATAGATGAGAATGTTGTGGATCTTAATGAAATGAACTGGGAATTGTTTCATTGTAAAAGTTCTAATGTTGTCCTCGAGAGAGACAGTTATATATGCTTCGCTATGCATCTGTGTGTTAAAACAGGCTACCATTGCAAAATATTATGAAGCGAGAAAAATGTGCGTCTGGTTGTACATAACACGCGGCAAGACAGGCAAAACAATAATGTAACATTAATGTTTCACATTCCTTCCCCTCCATATCAATGTTTAAGCAAACACTTGACTAAACGTCATTTAATTTGAAGGTTACTACTTGTTTATAAAGAATGCAAATGAAGTGCTCAAACCTAAACATTTTCCTAACACCCCATCCCTCCCCTCCCCCTTCCCCACCAATCAATGTTGGGTTCTTTATTAAGCTCCCGTGACCAAACAAATTAGGATTCAAAATTGCAGAGTCCGAACACGGAGGCTATTCATAAGACCCAAATCAACATTGTTACGGGGAGGAGGGGTCGAATATGGTGCGTGGTCCTCAAGTGTCCCAAGACTAGTTTCCGTACTTTGCGTTTTGTTTACAATTTCCTTTCCGATGGTAATGACATTTTAGAAATAAATAAAAAAATTGACAGTGATTCGTCGTCATCATTAACATTATCACCATCATCATCATCATCATTATCATCACCATCATCACCATAATCATCATCATCATCACTACCATTGTCAAAGGAATACATTTCTTAAATCATGTTTTTAAACTTCGAGCCTAGTTTGCCACCAAAAAATATCAACTACCAGATAAGGCTCAAATAAAAATAAAGTGAACTATTTACAGTCCATTTAAAAACAAATTTGTTTTAGATAATGATTTGGAAATTCAAAATCATATTTCCAACACAAAGTGAATTTCTTTGAAGTTTAAAAAAAAGTGGATTTAATTACATCCAAAATGAAAGAATTCGGTGTTAATTACCTTTATCACAAAATCAATATTTCCGAGTTTCGACTGATTTTGCTTGATCGCATTATATATTAGAAATGAAGTACTGGTTGAACATTTTGCATAAAGGTGCAGGATTGGTCTTTTTGAAAAATATCGTCACAAAATATCAAATATCATCGATACTATCGTCTTAAAACTATCATGACAGTGTCAAACAACTATCAAGTCTCATTTGAAAATATCATCAGAGCGTCAAACAACTATCAAGTCTCACTTGAAAATATCTTGTGAACCTCTGGTTTTACCAGAAATATCATAGAAATATCGTCAGTTATAAATCTAGCTTCATGATATTTAGAAGACATAATTATATCGTCCAAATATCGTCAGTTTCGATATGATATTTATAATATACATGATGTCGCCAAACTATCATTATAAATTTTATATACAAACAAATCTATCTCACATGATATTTAGAAGATCGTCTAAATATCGTCAAAATATTGGTACTCTCTATATGATATTTACATGATATCATGATCGCCAAAATATCATCTTTCTAGATACTGTGATTCACTTCTAAAATAATGGCGATATATCTGATAGTTAGAAAAGTCTAGCTTCATGGTACTCAGTTTCGATATAATATTTACATGATATATATCACGAAACTATCATTAGACAAATCTATAGCTCACGTGATATTTAAAAGATATAATATCGTCTAAATATCGTCAAAATATTGCTACTTTCTATATGATATTTACATGATATATATCGCCAAACTATCATCCTTCTAGATGCTGTGATTCACTTCAAAAATAATATGGCGATATATCTGATAGTTAGACAAATCTAGCGTCATGATATTTAGAAGACTATAATCGTTTAAATATCGCTACTTTCTATCTGATATTTACATGATATATATAGCCGAAATATCAGCTTTCTAGATTCTGTCATAAACTTTAAACTCTAGGGTTGGAATTCCGAAAGGTGGTTTAAACCTAGGTTTAGCTAAACCCGGGTTTAAACCTAGGTTTAAACCCAGGTTTAAACCCAGGTCTAACTAGTCCGAGCTTTCGGAATCGTAAAATACCTTAAACCTAGGTTTAGGCTTAAGCCGGGACTAGTTAGACCCAGGTTTAAGTTAGCACCGGTTTAAGTTAAACCACCTTTCGGAATTCCAACCATGATTAATGATATTTAGAAGGTATATATCGTCCAAATATCATCAGTTTCTAAGTATCACATTTAGTCTAGATGCTGTCATGCCTTTCAAAAATAATGGCGCGATATATCTGATAGTTAGACAAGTCTAACGTCATGATATTCTATCGTCTATATCATATTTACATGATATATCGCCAAAAATATCGTCTTTCTAGATGCTGCGATCTTACACGTCAAAAATAATGGCGATATATTTCTGATAGTTAGGGGCCGTCCATAATTTTCGCCATTTTCACTTACGTACAAAGCGTACGTAACTTTTTACCCCCCTCCCTCCCTCGAGTTACATACAAATAAAATGACGAAGGATTTCCACGACTACTAATAGCAAAATTGAGATGTTGGGTTGGGGTTTTGGTTAGAGTCTATAGGTTAAAGGTTCGATTATGTTTAGGGTTAGGATTGTATTAGTGTTCCAGGAGGACAGTTGGTTCTGGATTAACATGATTAATGTTTTTACTGATAAGTTGAGAAATGCTGAAAAAACTTCCTTTTTAAACCATATTTTCATGAAAACGAAAGCCATCAATAAATTAAAATATAGCTTAAAATGCAGCCCGAATCTAAACTAAATGACTAATGCACTCCAAAATCTATTGAACATCCTATACTCTCTTTTCCACTTAGAACCCCCGGGATCATATATAGGGGGGACCAGGGGACATCTCTTTGGCATGTTTGGTGTATGTTCTTGCAACTAATCTATGGGTTCCATGTCTTTTGTCGCAACAGTGACAATCCACATGTCGATCCTAGCGTATAGCGCAGATAAAAAAATACTTTTGGTATGAAATAAATTAAGCATAATGTAAAATAGGACCACTGTGCTTCTGCATATTAGACTCAAAATTAAAGCGAAAACCATTGTTTGTACGGCATGTTAAAGAAATTGTTAAAACGAATTGAACAATTTTAGGTCAATTGGTTATAACTTATGAACAAAATATTGGAAAATACCATAATTTTTCACTTTCAATTTTTATATTGCTCAAACAAATCGCCATTTTTCTTACGTACACATGCCCAGGATTTGTACCCCCTCCCTCCCTCTTACGTACGCTTTGTACGTAAGTGAAAATGGGGAAAATTATGGACGGCCCCTTAGACAAGTCTAGCTTCATTATATTTAGAAGATATTGTTCAAATATCGTCAGTTTCTATATGATATTTACATGATATATCGCCAATAATAATTACATTGTAAATTGGAACTGACACCAATTTTTTTCAGGAATTCTTGTTTATCTTTCAATGAAAAATGTCTTTGGAAGGAATATTGTGCGAGGACCTCAAAAGTAATTTCTTTCGAGGTTGTCGCTATATATAAGTCCTTCCCTTTTTTTAAATGAAAAGCTTTTTTTTAATTCAAGGTATTCAGGAGTTGAAGTATTCTTTATCACCAACTTTTATTATGTTTAAACACCGAGCATTGATAAAGCTTTTAAAGAGATTACGATGAGAGAATCCGATATAATCCGAGTAATTGCTTTCAAAATGCAAATGAAAAGCTTTTTAAAAAACTTCATGAAAGAAATCAGGCTGATTGTTTGTGATAAATGAGTTTAAAATATTCATCAAAACACTCAACATTTTCAATGTCCAAAAATCGTATCCAATTACTCCAAGACACCCGGGTATGAAACGTGATCAATGCAGAAAAATGAATTTAGAGCGAAATGTGGTCTAATACGCCTAACGAATGTCCAAAAATTAACAATGTTTTGACCAAATTTTTTGAATGTCCAAAAATGGTTTCAAATTACTATATTTCATGAGCTCGATGCGGAAAAATAAGCAAAATTTACCTAATGATTGTGCAATTTCGATTCTCCGGCCAAATTCACCATGCTTGAATTATGTCTTTCTAAACATGTTAAAATACATCCCCAAATTCTAAACTGTCTTATGTTCCCTAGAATTTGAAAACCAAGAAATCAACAGCTATAAATCATGACATGATTAGGAACATTTGGATTAGGGACAATCATGCAATGTTCTAAATCATTAAGGGAAGGGGTATGAACGTTTGGACAGTATTTATTTTAGGACATTAGAGCACATCAGACATATCGAATTGCATTCTGAATACGAAGAATGGCCTTCTGATATCAAATAATTTTAATTTTTTAATTGCCGACGGTCAATTGAAAATTTTTTTGACCTTTCATATTGAAGATATGGATTTTTTTCCCAAAAGACCTAATTTTTTAGCGTTTTGGGGAAAAAATCCATATCTCCAATACGAAAGGTCAAAATTTTCAATTGATCGTCGGCTTTTAATCCCACATACATACACTTTAAGTATAAATCATCAGATTTGTAAAGTTTACTTCGAGTACTGTTAACATGGTTAAAAATATCAATTTTTAATGATTTGCCATAAAATGTGTATTAAATTGCGAATTTCAAAAATCATTATTATTTGATATCAGAAGGACATTCTTCGTATTCAGAATGCAATTCGATATGTCTGATGTGCTCTAATGTCCCAAAATAAATACTGTCCAAACGTTCATACCCCTTCCCTTAAGTGGTTTAAAATAATTCAAAGAGAGACTGAATATCACATTGCATTGAAAACAGATAAACTTTCTCTTCAGAGGGAACAACCCAAAAGTTCGGTGAAGCCCTATAAACGAAAGTCCTTTCGTTAGAAGGCTAACCCCCTCCCCCTCCCTTCTAACGTAAGTTTTCAAATATCGAAAATTCCAACCCGGATTCATAGGATACAGGACCGTCGCTATGGTGGATGGGGATGTGGAGGAGTGCAACAATGCATGCAATGATATTGATCACGTTTTGGAAGAAACCAATATTCTATTTTATTTTAAAATATTTTTCTTCATACCTTTTTTTTTTGTTTAAAATAATGTCTTGCTGGATTTTCAAATAAAAAAGAATCAATCAAGGTGGTGCGGTACAGCTGATTAAAAATGAACTTACAAATGGCAGGTTGCGATTACTGCACTCTATATTGATTTGAAATTATTTCGAAGCAACCACTGTAAAATGTCAATATCGTACTTCAGAAAATACTAAAATTTATATATTAAATCCTTAAAAAAGATCAACTTTGACCGATGTTATAACTACTTTTTTTACAAACGTAATCGGACTTTTGACCCCTTCCTCCTATGCCTCCCTAACGAAAGGTAAAAAAATGTTTACTTCAAATGCTGACGTGGGAGTCAATAATTGGGATAATCAGCTTAATCTAAATCTCCTCTCTTTTCATCTTCTCTGATTGAATGTAGGAATTGCTTGAATCTGTGGGATTATCTCACCTAACAATGACAGATATAAAATCATCAATCTGATCGCTTTCTTAATTATTAAGGTTAAACGTCGTCTTTCATGTAGCATTCTGACACAGATTTAGCATTATTATTATATATTGCAATTGTCATTATAATTTTGTTATCGCTGAGCCGACATTTAATGCCGCATAATAATAGAAGTTGGTAATAAAGAATATCTGAAGGCCAGTTTGCATTACCACGGACTCACTCAAAACGCTACTGACCTGCAGCTGCACTTTTTATTGTTATGCATAGTCGTGGTGAAAGCAGTCGTTCGATACTCCATTTTTCAGTAATGTCAGATAAAACCACATCTTTTAAACATATTCTGGTGTTAAAATTAGAATTGTGTCTATTAATGAAATATTTTCGCTTTCAAACTACCGGTAATATAATTTCGCCGATTATTATTTTATTAAGGCACATCGTACCATGGAAATAACAGATAGTCTATTTCCATCCTGATTTCCATGATCGTACACAGGGGCCGGGACACAGGGGTCGCTCATCCAGGTCCTCCATTCAAAAAAAACAACAAAAAAACAAAACAAAAATCCACTTTGTGCGTGTTACGGGTAAAAAACACAGGTTTTCAGTTGGCCTAGCCAGGCCAGGCCAGGCCATGTTTTGTATACATGTATATCCCTTAATATATTTAATATGATACTAATTTTTTGTTATAACCAACTGGTCATAAAGGTTTCAATCAAGTTTCATTTGAAAATATCATGGCAGCGTCAAACAACTATCAAGTCTTATTTGAAAATATCTTGTGAGACTATCTTGTGAGCCTCTGCTTTAACAAGAAATATCATAGAAATATCGTCAGGTATATATATAATTTCATGATATTTAGAAGATATATATCATTCAACTATCGTCAGTTTCGATATGATATTTACATGATATAATTATACCGCCAAACTATCATTATATAGACAAATCTAGCTCACATGATATTTAAAAGACATATATCGTCTAAATATCGTCAAAATATTGCTACTCTCTATTATGATATTTACATGATATATATCGCCAAAATATCATCTTTCTATAGATGCTGTAATTCACTTCAAAAATAATGGCGATATATCTGATAGTTAGACAAGTCTACAATCAAGTGCAAATTTGCTGGGACACTTTCATAGTTCAATGACCCTCCCCGCACCCCTTATGCAATGTTGTATACCAAATGCCTCATTTTGTAAATGACCTATATTTTTGCTCCAACATTGGTTGGTGGGGGAGGGAGGGGATTCGAAATAGGTTGGAAACTATACAAATAAAATATCATATGGTGAACTTCATATGACCGGTTTTATTGAACAGAAGGCGCGAAATATGAACAAGTGTCCCAGGAAATTTGCACTTGATTGTATTGAAGAAGACAAAAATAATCTATTACTTTCAGTAAAATTACCATAACTCGCAAACGCGTTGCTCGATTGACATGAATTTTTCACTAATTTAAAACAAATAACATCGCGCATTTTTTGGTTACTTTAATTGTCATTTTTTGTCAAAATAAATATTTTTAGGTATCAAAACGCTGTAATATATGCACTATTTAAGGCATATTTGACACATGATTGCTATTATAAGCGCATTATCTCAAAATTCACTTTTAAAACAATTTAAAACTAATCAAAATTAAATCATATTGGAAATATAGAGTACAATCGGTTAAAAATACCTACTGAAATAACAAAAAATCATAAAACAAAACAATTGTTTCCCTTTAGTTCATTGGTAAATGTAAATGTAAATTGGCAACATAAAGGAAAAAGAACAAAAAAAGAAAGAAAGAAAGAAAGAAAGAAAGAAAGAAAGAAAGAAAGAAAGAAAGAAAGAAAGAAAGAAAGAAAGAAAGAAAGAAAGAAAGAAAGAAAGAAAGAAAGAAAGAAAGAAAAGAAAAAGAAAGAAAAAGAAAAAGAAAGAAAGAAAAATAGCATGACATGGATTCGAACTCGAGATCTCGGGGGCGAGAAGCAAGGCCAGTAACTATATGCCACCGGGAGACTGATGACAATTGCATTCGATTTCAGCGTATTTAATCCTATCATTGCAATGCTACTGTATTGTGTTATTGAGCTTCAATCTAATGAACTTCATTCATTAAAACTCATGTTTTGGTCGTATTCAGCATTTATCTAACGTATATTTTGAATATACACGGTCACATTATACATACCTTCCTAACTTTGATATGTTTATTGGTAATCATTCCTCCATTTAAGACAAATGAGCACGGTCTACCATAATGTTAAATAAATATATATTACCTTTTCAGTTATATTATTCTGGTAGACCGTTATTGCGTCATTAATTCTTGTTATCCTTGTTATAAATAAATTCGCATGAATAACAAAAGCTCAACCATGGTGTAGTGGTTTGCTTACTGCCTTGTGATCATGAGAGCTATGGTTCGAAGCTCATTGTCGCCGATATGTTTCCTTTTAAATCGTGCTCTTTATCTCTTTTTTATTTTTGAATTTTTTAAATGTGTAATTGTATATAATTGTATTATACACTTTTTGGCATGGCATTGTTACGTTGAATTAGCGTGTCTGTGATGGGTAGTTGAAGGCCTATATTAAAGAGTTTAACGTGCATTCCGATAATAGCATTTGAAATAGGGTAATGAGTTTGAAAGATCAATGATGAGACAAACATCATGATTCTGTTATATTTATTTCTATATTTTCTTAATTTCTTATTTGGTTTGCTTTTATTATGTTTGTAAATTCTTCCAAAGGAGAATTTATATGTCCACTCTAATATAACCAATCAATGTGTCAAATATTCCTTGAAAAATGCATGCATTGCAGGGTTTGATATTCAAAATAATGTTTATTTTAATAAAAATTTTAAAAATTGGCTAATCATGTAATGCATAATGAAATTATCCTGACATCACTGAAAAATTATGAAAATCGAGCAACGCGTTCGAGAGTTATGGCGATTTTATTGATATTAATAGATTATTTTTCGCATCCCCTATACAATCAAGTGCAAATTTGCTGGGACACTTTCATAGTTCAATGACCTCCCCGCACCCCTTATGCAATGTTGTATACCAAACGCCTCATTTTGTAAATGGCCTATATTTTTGCTCCAACATTGGTTGGTGGGGGAGGAGGGGATTCGAAATAGGTTGGAAACTATACAAATAAAATATCATATGGTGAACTTCATATGACCGGTTTTATTGAACAGAAGGCGCGAAATATGAACAAGTGTCCCAGGGAAATTTGCACTTGATTGTATTGAAGAAGACAAAAAATAATCTATTACTTTCAGTAAAATTACCATAACTCGCAAACGCGTTGCTCGATTGACATGAATTTTTCACTAATTTAAAACAAATAACATCGCGCATTTTTGGTTACTTTAATTGTCATTTTTGTCAAAATAAATATTTTTAGGTATCAAAACGCTGTAATATATGCACTATTTAAGGCATATTTGACACATGATTGCTATTATAAGCGCATTATCTCAAAATTCACTTTTAAAACAATTTAAAACTAATCAAAATTAAATCATATTGGAAATATAGAGTACAATCGGTTAAAAATACCTACTGAAATAACAAAAAAAATCATAAAACAAAACAATTGTTTCCCTTTAGTTCATTGGTAAATGTAAATGTAAATTGGCAACATAAAGGAAAAAAGAACAAAAATGAAAGAAAGAAAGAAAGAAAGAAAGAAAGAAAGAAAGAAAGAAAGAAAGAAAGAAAGAAAGAAAGAAAGAAAGAAAGAAAGAAAGAAAGAAAGAAAGAAAGAAAAGAAAAAGAAAGAAAAAAGAAAAAGAAAGAAAGAAAAATAGCATGACATGGATTCGAACTCGAGATCTCGGGGGCGAGAAGCAAGGCCAGTAACTATATGCCACCGGGAGACTGATGACAATTGCATTCGATTTCAGCGTATTTAATCCTATCATTGCAATGCTACTGTATTGTGTTATTGAGCTTCAATCTAATGAACTTCATTCATTAAAACTCATGTTTTGGTCGTATTCAGCATTTATCTAACGTATATTTTGAATATACACGGTCACATTATACATACCTTCCTAACTTTGATATGTTTATTGGTAATCATTCCTCCATTTAAGACAAATGAGCACGGTCTACCATAATGTTAAATAAATATATATTACCTTTTCAGTTATATTATTCTGGTAGACCGTTATTGCGTCATTAATTCTTGTTATCCTTGTTATAAATAAATTCGCATGAATAACAAAAGCTCAACCATGGTGTAGTGGTTTGCTTACTGCCTTGTGATCATGAGAGGCTACGGTTCGAAGCTCATTGTCGCCGATATGTTTCCTTTTAAATCGTGCTCTTTATCTCTTTTTTATTTTTGAGTTTTTAAATGTGTAATTGTATATAATTGTATTATACACTTTTTGGCATGGCATTGTTACGTTGAATTAGCGTGTCTGTGATGGGTAGTTGAAGGCCTATATTAAAGAGTTTAACGTGCATTCCGATAATAGCATTTGAAATAGGGTAATGAGTTTGAAAGATCAATGATGAGACAAACATCATGATTCTGTTATATTTATTTCTATATTTTCTTAATTTCTTATTTGGTTTGCTTTTATTATGTTTGTAAATTCTTCCAAAGGAGAATTTATATGTCCACTCTAATATAACCAATCAATGTGTCAAATATTCCTTGAAAAATGCATGCATTGCAGGGTTTGATATTCAAAATAATGTTTATTTTAATAAAATTTTTAAAAATTGGCTAATCATGTAATGCATAATGAAATTATCCTGACATCACTGAAAAATTATGAAAATCGAGCAACGCGTTCGAGAGTTATGGCGATTTTATTGATATTAATAGATTATTTTTCGCATCCCCTATACAATCAAGTGCAAATTTGCTGGGACACTTTCATAGTTCAATGACCTCCCCGCACCCCTTATGCAATGTTGTATACCAAATGCCTCATTTTGTAAATGACCTATATTTTGCTCCAACATTGGTTGGTGGGGAGGAGGGATTCGAAATAGGTTGGAAACTATACAAATAAAATATCATATGGTGAACTTCATATGACCGGTTTTATTGAACAGAAGGCGCGAAATATGAACAAGTGTCCCAGGGAAATTTGCACTTGATTGTAGCTTCATGATACTTAGAAGATATATATCATCCAAATATCGTGTTTCGATACATATTTACATGATATATATCGCGAAACTATCATTATACAGACAAATCTAGCTCACACGATATTTAAAAGATATATATCGTTTAAATATCGTCAAAATATTGCTACTCTTTATATGATATTTACATGATAATATCGCCAAAGTCTAACGTCATGATATTTAGAAGATATACATCGCCTAACTATATCGTCAACATATTGCTAGATTCTATATGATATGTACATGCTATATATCGCTAAAATATCGTCTCTCTAGATGTTGCGATCTAACACGTCAAAAATAATGGCGATATATCTGATAGTTAGATAAGTCTAGCTTCATGATACTTAGAAGATATATCTCGTCCAAATATCGTCAGTTTCTATATGATATTTACATGATATATATCGCCAAAATATCATCTTTCTAGATGCTGTCACATGCCTTCACAAAATAGCAACGATATATCTGATATTTAGACAAGTTAGTTTCATGATATTTACATGTAGAAGATATAATCGTCTCACTTCATTGACCAAGGTTTTGCATGCATAAAAACTAAACCTAATATAATGTGACGAATGCATGGGCTCTATTCATCAAGTACCTAAACCTGAAACTTATTCCCCATTACCCGGGGGAGGCACTCCCTATCTAAAGTGGCATGGATGTGCCCCGACCATGTTAAAAGTAGGTGGCATTCAGGTCAAATGTACAATTACAAAAATATCAGGTCATTCAGTACACAACCTGAATGAAAATGGGGTCATTCAGTATGAAACCTTGAAAAAAGCATGGTCATTAGGGTAACAAATTGTAAAATGGGAGTCATTGGGTACACAGGATTGCCAAAAGAGTATTATTAAGTACACATTAATAAGTGCCAAACTGCGAAAAAACAACTTGGCCACCTTGAAAATTTGAGAAATCTCATTATTTCTTAAGGAGAATACAAATACCACCTAAATTAAAAAGGGGGGTCATTGGGTAGCATGAAATAGAATATTTGGGGGTCATTGAGTACATGATTTTTGTTAAGGGGGGTCATTGGGTAATAGGTAAGACCATAAAACATAATGGGGGTCATTGAGTACAAGCCGGTTTTCAAAAGTTGTCTTTCCGAGGCACATGATGCATATCTGTTATGGAAGTGCCCCCCGGGCCCCATTACAAACGGAATTACAAATGAGAGCTTGTTTACGAAAGTTAAACTTAACATCTCCGAAAAAGGCACCCCACAATACTAAAATACCACACCAATCAATCATGTTCAACGACATCAGCCACGCCTATACATCAAAAAAATAGTACAAATTGCAAATGGTACTCAATGTTGATTAAATAGTTACCCAATATGAATACAATAATTTAAACAGTTCAAACACCTTACTATTTTGTTCATGTGTGTGTTGCATCATTTTTACACCAATCATACATGTTAAACGACTAGTAGGCCTACACGCTCAAATCAACAAATACTAACAGTACACACTCAAAATCAGCTACGTCTAAATACAGGGTGTATCAAAATGATTGGTACCCATCAGTATCCAGTGAGTATGGACAAGAATACCTCAACAAAATGCAGTATAAGATCTACCTTTTTGTAGATTTATGTCATAAAAAGCCATTAAACAATCAATATTATTGTAGTCATTTCTAGAGGATCTAATGTTGAATTTCACAGGAGAATGTGTTTTATTAGACAACAAAGCTGCACACCCTGTACACTCTAAACAAAAAATAGAACAATGTTGAGTAAAAAAGTGAGCAGAGCAACAAAATTAGTCAAATGATACTCAGTATTGTTTTAATTATTTTTTATTACTTTGTATCTTGCTTGTTCAGTCATAACTCGCAAATGCAAAATGGGAATCAACTGAAATTTTGGGAAAAAGCTTTTTTCGTGAATATCTACTGACAAATGTCATAAAAAGTGGATACTAGGATCACGAAATCCTCCTTTAACATTCCCGTACATGCCACAACACTTATTAAAATACCACACCAATCAAACATGTTAAACAAGTTATTCCTGAAAAAAAAAACTGGTGTCAGTTCAATCGGACATGGTTATTATTATTATTCAATTGCGTGAGATACAATGTTAAGAAAAAACGGAACAGAGCAACGCAATATACCCCATATCAATGTTAGACATACGCAGGGGTGTGTATGCATCGTTCTCAAACAATGCCAACACAAACTTTCTCCTATATATACACTGATTGAGAAATGAGGGATGGGGGTATTTCCATATATTGGTAGGTCTACGTGTCATGTGCCTGTTTTTGAGGCAAACTCTACACCCAATGAAGTTCAGCTCCATTCATTAGCTTCACACCCAGTGACCCTCTTTTTCATCAGCTAAAACCCAATGACCCTCTTTGTTAAACATGTTAAAGAGATTTACAACAAATCTGCAAATTCTCAAAACATGTTAAAAAAATACTCAATGTTGAGAAAAGGGGGAACAGAGCAACGCAATATACCCCAGGGGCTAATATATCATAACATGTAGACATACGCAGGGGGTGTGTATGCATCGTTCTCAAACAATGCCAACACAAACTTTATTCATCAGCAAGTTACACCCATGACCACTTTGTAAAGAAATGTATAACCAAATCTGCAAATTCTCAAAACATGTTAAAAACATTACTCAATGTTTAAAAAGAACAACGCAACGCAATATACTACCATACCGTGGCTAATATATCATAACATGTAGACAGATACGTAGGGGTGTGTATGCATCGTTCTCAAACAATGCCAACACAAAGTTTCTTCAATATATATACCATGTATGTATCACTGATTGAGAAATGAGGGGGCACTCCGATTGGCACGTGTCATGCATACTGCAGTTACTGTCCGTTTTCCTATACACAATACACAGTGCTCTCACCATTGACGCGTGACCTCTACAAATGATGTATGTTGGAAGAACGGACACTTGCCTAGTTAACATCACTGTGTGAAAAATAACCAGCCAATATTTAATTTATTCTCCAAACTTCTAGCAAATATATTTCTCTAACATGACCTAAAATTACAGCTAGGTTAGATGTTCAGAAATGGTCGCACTTTTGTAAAATATGAGTGAGGGCAAGGCATAGCTAGCCAACTCCCCGTGTTAATTGAATGGAGATTTGACCGAAAATATTGGTATCGGACCGCTCACTTCTGAAGGATGCCACAAAAAAAAACGGTACAAGCTACATTTAAATTATTCTATGAAATTCTAGAAAATATAGTTTTGTAACATGTCCTAAATTTTTAGCTAATTTAGGTGTTTGGAGAGGGTCGCACTTTTGTGTTTTAGGAAGGATATGTAAACGACAAATAACACCAAAAATATGAAGAAATTATTTCCAAACTGTGTTATGTCAACAATCATTATGTTGCTCATTTTCAATATGAATACAATAATTTAAACAGTTCAAACACCTTACTATTTTGTTCATGTGTGTGTTGCATCATTTTTACACCAATCATACATGTTAAACGACTAGTAGGCCTACACGCTCAAATCAAATGGCCACTTTGTAAAGAAATGTATAACCAAATCTGCAAATTCTCAAAACATGTTAAAAACATTACTCAATGTTTAAAAAAGAACAACGCAACGCAATATACTACCATACCGTGGCTAATATATCATAACATGTAGACAGATACGTAGGGGTGTGTATGCATCGTTCTCAAACAATGCCAACACAAAGTTTCTTCAATATATATACCATATGTATCACTGATTGAGAAATGAGGGGAGCACTCCCATTGGCACGTGTCATGCATACTGCAGTTACTGTCCGTTTTCCTATACACAATACAATACAAGGCATAGCTAGCCAACTCCCCGTGTTAATTGAATGGAGATTTGACCGAAAATATTGGTATCGGACCGCTCACTTCTGAAGGATGCCACAAAAAAACGGTACAAGCTACATTTAAATTATTCTATGAAATTCTAGAAAATATAGTTTTGTAACATGTCCTAAATTTTTAGCTAATTTAGGTGTTTGGAGAGGGTCGCACTTTTGTGTTTTAGGAAGGACTAGAGAACGACAGCATTTGTTGTTGCTGGTGCAACTTCAACTTGAAATTGAAAAGTAAGAGCTATTTACAACAGCTTCAACTGCAATGCAGTTGGCACTCTTTGCGCAATTAATGAGTATATATGGTGCAATAAGATTCAGTTAGAATGAGAAAGTCCGTCTCATTATACTGGTACTACATTTCCCCTAGTTACAGCGCGATCGATCGGAGCAACTGTAAATTTGACCTGACCTTTGTGGTTTCATACT